>NC_069502.1:610682667-610862667 GCF_027579735.1 Bombina bombina | reverse complement strand
ATCAGAAAAGGTTAAAAAGTGGCCATGGGCTTGTGCCGTATTATGTTCAGATAAGGAAACGTTCTGTCTAAGTTGTGAGTATTGGTGATATTTCACCTGATATACAATCTATACCCCTAACTGCTATTCAGCATACCTATATTAATTATAACAACTTAACAAATAGTTCCCTTTCCACTTATATCATCCAATCTTTCCTAGTTACTTAGCATATATACAGATGAACTTGGTGGATAGTAAGGTGTTTGCACTTAATACATCAGGCATACACGCTGTGCTTAAACGTCTCTAACAGTTTATGAAACTATGTATATAATCTAATGTGAGACAAATATTTCAGGCCCACACTGCAAAGTTTAGCAGACTGTCCGTTTATAAAGTATCAATTATCCCACAGATTTCACGTAGTATCAAAATTACGCTAAGTAACTTAAAGTGAAGGTAGAGTTCTCCCGATTTTTGGACTTAATGATCACTAAGGAAAGAAATGGTGAACTCTCTATGAAAATCTTTAGAAAACCAACAGCAAGTAATAGCTTGCTAAACCGGCAAAGCTTCCATCCAAAAAATCTGATAAAAGGTATACTTACAGGTCAGTATCTAAGAGCACGAAAAAATTGTAGCAATGATACAGAGTTCGAAAAGGCTGTAAAAGATATACGAACTCGCTTTAAAGAAACAAGATACCCCAATAAATGCCTTAAAATGGCATATCAGAAAGCAAAGAACACTGATCATGGTGATTTGCTCAATAAGACACAAAAACAGATCAATGATGGAGAAAAGAAAGTTCGGATCATTGGTACTTTTTTTTTTTTTTTTTTTAAATATTTTTTTTATTGAGGCATAAAGAAAATACAATTGAAAGCATCATTTGCTTCAGGAACAGAATAATAACCATAGTCAAAGAAAATAAAGAATACACAATACCATGACCGCAATGTACTGTATACATAAGTAAGCACATCATAATCATAACAGTCAAGTGGCAAATCGCAAAGATTAGTCTATAAACAAATATAACAAATGCTAGATAACGGAGCCCCATTTTTTTTTTAATTGTATAGAGAAGTTCCCCTCATAGTTGCATTAAGTGTAACATATATTACCCCAGTTAAACTCTAGCAGCCTCTCTTGGACTGCTGAAACTATATAGGGAAAGATATCTGGGGGCATGTAGGGGGAAAAGATAAAAGGGCCACTTTTGGGCCCACGGGACAGTACTTGGAAACAACACTTTAGATATTTACAATAATTATATGAAGTTAAAGTAATCAGACACATACAGTATGTATATCATGCTAGATGGAGAATGAAACATTTTATACACCTATATGGAAGCTAGAAGAAATTTGACGTGGTTAAGCCCTTATACATGTAGGAATGCAAAATGTCCGGTACTTGTTAGTGGAATTAGTGGTATGGTGAGCTTGAGATCTTAGGGCTAGTAATTATAGCATCTAGTGGGAGAGGGTGCACTGAATTATATCTCTAGGAACAAAGAACTGAATATATAGCTTAAAGTACATTTGTTCCTTTGAAATGATATATGAAGGTACACAATGTTGGTAAAATATACATGGGACTGCAAGTTAGGAGATGGTATGAAGATCCAATTAGCAAGCTGTGTTGCACTATCAACTAACATATAAATACTAATAAAACATACATTCTGCTCATAACAAGCATTATGTTCAAAGACAAATTGCATATGACTCATGGCCCACCACAATGGACACCTCTAATTGGGGTGAGGATGTGCCTGCATTGTAGTGAAAAGTGTAATACCCTCTGACACAAGCTGGAACAGGTAAATATTGAGAGGGAGTATACCAAAGCTCACAAAACAGAGAAATATATACATATACACCCCTACACACATACCTATAAATCTATACATACCCATCCATGCACACATATATACACATACATAGGTTATCCCGGTGTTGGCATAGCTAGGTCACCTAAGTATGGAAACTCACCCTGCCACCCCACTAGAAAGCCAGGATGCAGAAAGGTGGAAATTATACTCTCTTCAGTTGCATGCTCTATTCTATTGCCCTGGCCACAGGCGACAGAATAGCGGGAGGAATGATGGTGGTGATATAGCATTGTGGGGCATAACACCGTAAGGTATATCCTAGGTCAATCAAACACATAGGGGGTTAGCAAACCTTAATAGAAATAGGATACCTAAAACAAAGCCCCAGAAAATAAATGTTTAGTGCGCATAATAAATATAGGTATCAGTTGATTTGCACAGCAAAGGAACCTTTCACAGAAAATGAGCAGCAAAATTAAAGATCACCCCTTCCTTACAGAACTGACCGGCCTAAAGTTTATTATCTGTGCAAATAATGTGCCTGATTACAAATTAGACCCCAGACAGGCCAAGAATAGCGGCTAGGCACAGTTCGGTAGCATATACATAAGCATAAGTAGTCCAGGTCTCCACTCACACTACAGTCAAAGATGCAGAGTTTGCTTTAAGCACGACCCCATGGCCATTCGGAGGGCAGTTATATGCATATCTCATGTTCTAGCCTGCACAAGCGAGGTGAAAGTTACCACAGTAATCTGCATGCTGCATCCGTCCATACCTGGTTCCTCTATAGCAGGGGGCCGGAGCAGGGTCATTAGAATTAGCGTAGAGGTGCCCGGACAGATAACAAACGTGTTCCTAAGAGCCAGATCGTCCCGTTCTGCTCAGGCTACTACACCACGTAGGAGAGGTCTGGCCGGCCTAAAACAAACTTGGCCCGTGCCCTCCCGTTAGTGATTACCGCACCGGAGGTTCCAAGTGAAGAGACGCATCACGCAGCAGTCCAAGGAGAGGGGCCGGCACATACCCCCAGGATCCCAGCAGGGCATCGGTGAGATCCGCATCCATAACAGATCAGACCACCACACGGGCAAGGTCTGTATCCCCCAATCCTCAGGGTCTAGTGCATCCAGCGTAGTCTTCATAGGGAGGATGACGTTCTGCATCCAGGATGGGAATGGAATCATAGTGTTGTGTCTCTCGCCTAACATGGTAGTCTCAGGGATATGCGGCACCAGATATGATAGGTGCCGCTGCCAGCAGTTATATTCCAGTGTCCATTTTGAATGTCCCAAACTTGTGTAAGCAGAGGTGTAGCACAAACTTCTAATTTCAGAACCTCTGGCTCTGGTAGGGGATGATCGTTAGCATCAATCACATCCTGCAGTAGAGCATAATCTGGGGCTGCAAAGGCGGTAGATGTCTCTCTCTGCTCTCCCAGGGTGTCGCCATTTGTCATATGCGTAGTGTAGATGGAGGCCGTCTCACTATCTATTGTTGTGAAGCGGGCCTTAATGGTAGCATCCAGAATATCTGGTTTCCCCAGATAAGCATCCGACCCCGCATTTTCCCTGCTGCCATCTGCGGACAATGAGCAGGCTACATAATGAGTTTCGCTCTGGGAAGTGTCATTAGCCGTCAGTTGGGGGATAGCTGTAGGTGGTTTTACCCGGCTCGGTGGGCTGGTAATGACATTAAAGCACTTATCAAATAGCAGATGGAGGCTTTGAAAGTGTTCATCTAGCATACGTGGCAGTGTTTCTTCCATTATCGGTGTCTCCATTTGTAGGTGAAGTTGTCCAGTTGCAATTGAACTGGTTTGATAACCCAGGGACCTGGGTGGGTAAGTATGCGGTAGCTTTGATTACACCAACAGTCAGTCAGTGGAGGCCTCCCAACCTCGTGGCTAGTCGTAATGCAATCAGCTGAGGAGCATAGGCAGGTTCGTTTTGTGACAGAAATCTCCAGATTTTCCCTGAACAACACAGGATAGAATAGCCTATGTTTAACAAGAAAAGGTTGAGTGGAAGTCAAGAATTAGCTTCAAAATACTAGGTTGAATGCAGGAGCTCTTCCCAAACACGTCCTACCGCAACAGCTATAGGCTCCGCCCCCCTCATTGGTACTTTTGATGATCAGAATACTGAAGTACGGAAGATTTTTCAGAAATACTGGCCTATCCTATACCAAGATGATGATCTAAAAGAAATATTTCTAGAAAACCCATTGATCACCAACAGAAGGGCCAAGAACATGAAAGATTTGTTGACATAAAGTCACTTTGTACAACAACCAGCTACAAATTGGCTAACTTAACACAAAAGGCTCCTTTTAAATGTCAGAGATGTCAAGCTTACAATAATATGCTACCAACAAAAGTATTTGATCATCCAAAGACACAAAGGAAATACCCAATTCCATATTTCTTGAATTGTAGATCACGGATGGTTGTGTATGTGGCAGTGTGCAGCTGTCCCCTAACCTATGTGGGTAAAACGATAAGAGAACTCCACACAAGAATTTTGGAACATATGGGGGATATAAAATGGGACCGCTCAGTGCCAGTTGCCGAACATATGAATAATGTACAAAGAGATGAAAAATACAATATCAAGTTTTTTGCTATAGATCAGATTCGTGGTAACCAAAGAAGGGGTGACCTGGGTAAAATCTTACTACAGAGGGAGTGCAGATGGATATATGATCTCCTAAGTAAAAGCCCAAAGGGTCTGAACGAAGATTTATCTTTTGCATGTTTCCTATAAATAAATATATTTAAAATATAAGATCTGTCCCTAATAATTCATCAGCTTACACAGATAAAGCTAGAGCTTACATTAATGTGAGTCTACTGTAATTACACACTGAGTTTTTATATATCCTTATGTGCGTGACATCCAAAGGGTTAATATTGAATTAAATCGGTACATATTACGAGTAAGGCAAAATAAAGCAATAACACACAGAATATAAATACTGATGTGTAATAGATATAGTTGTCTATACATGTAAATGACTGACACTAGCAATGTTCCGTTTTGAGCACGAAAAACATGATATCTGACGAAAAATTGAGTGAGTCTTTTCATAAGTATTTTTGCAGTTAACTACCTTCCGGAATAAACGTATACCGACCATGAGAATAAACTGCTACATTAGAGGCATGAAACGGTGTGTGAATAAAATAACGGTGTTAGAGACGTAGTATTACTACAAAACCGCCCACATCAGAGCATGGCATAAGACGTGTGGTAACCATGACAACGGAAAACAATACAAATAGAAACGCTAGATGCTGGGCCGGCCCCTAACCCTGTCAAAGTCACGTAACTGTGACAAAATGCGTCGGTGGGCGGGGCTTGTGCTTGAAAAATATCAGCACTGATTTTCTCCTTAAGTTACTTAGTGTAATTTTGATACTATGTGAAATCTGTGGGATAATTGATACTTTGTAAACTGGCAGTCTGCTAAACTTTGTAGTGTGGGCTTGAAAAATATTGGCTCACATTAGATTATATACATTGTTGTATATACTAGGTTACAATATTATTTATTATATCAACAGTAACCTCCAATTATGTAATTATGAATAATTCATAGCAGTATAAAACTGTCAGCGTAGCGATATCTACAATAATATAGCAGAACTTTGTCAATACACTTCAGTGAGATCTCTGTAGTGTACTCCGAAATATCACTATAGAGATCTATAAATTTGACAACAATATTATTATTAAAAAATGAATATTTAATCCTTTGTTCTGATTAATTTTCTTTATAGACACAATGATTATATTTATGTAGTAAATATCGTATTACTTATGGCCAATATAAGTGTGACTATGCTGTTAAAATTATTCTATACAAAGCCAGCCATAAAGATATTTCTGCACATTAACCTTATTCACAATGGATCACTTATTAAATAACACACATTATCATTAAATCTATAAGGCAATTTGCAAATATCCAGCAATACTTGCTCCAATGTCAAAATATGGATTACTAGCTCACAATGCTCAATTAATAAACACCAGAGATATGTTATATTATTAATTCAATAGCCAATTTATATGCCAATTAATCTGGCCTGAAGCAACCTATTATTTAGCCACATTAAACAAATTCTAAAATATATTACAATAACTGTAATAAACTTATGAGATTAAAATACGGCAGCAAGTTAAGTCACCCAGTCAAAATTCAGCACGCAGCATGTCTTTTTTTTTTTAAATTTATTTTTTTAATTCCTGTGCATCAGCTTTTATCAAGTGATTAAAGCCTACCTCTTTTTCTAATCATTGATGAAATTTTGTTAATGCCCTCAACCGAAGCTTGATCCTATAGGCCCTTCAAAGCTGAACTTTCATTGGTTATTTGAGAATGCATATGGGGAATTCAGATTTCCTGACACTACGATACGCTTTGGTTGCAATTCTCACATAAACCACCGGAGAGTGACACATAATAGAAAAACAGTTTCATTATCAGTTACTGCTTAATATATATGCTTTAAAGCAGTGATTTTCAGCCTTTTTTTTGCCATGGCACACTTTTTTACATAAAAGTACACCACCATCCCAAAATTTTACAAAATCACACATTGTAGCCCATTACAGGAGATATATATATATATATATATATATATATATATATATATATATATATATATATATATATATATATATATATATATATATATATATATATATATATATACATACACACACTGTACTGTGCTGTCATGCCATGCCTCCTACAAACTATACATGACATATTGACATTCATTCACAAACAATCATAATGATATAGACATATATGCAGACAAGCAAGCATACACACACACATACAAATGCATACATATACACATACATACATGCACACATACAAGACAACGTGTTGTGGTGGGTGGGGGTTCCTTCCAAGTGTGAACACGGGTCGGGGAGGGGAGCGGCCACTGCACAATTTTTTTAGGTGATTACTTTGAAGTATAGCTCATACATGGTAATACAATGAGTTGCCTTTTTCGTTAGACTAATGGCCTTATTCCAGTTCTCCGGTGTAAATGTTAATTGTAAGTCTCTCTCCCATGCGTCCATATGAATCGTTTTTGGGGAGGATGCTCCCTCCACAAGGCAGTGATAGTGTACCGAGAGGGGTCTAAACTGCTGGAGATTGGTCGCCCATCTTACCTCCCAAATAGTAAGGTCTCTCAATGATTCGTCTAGGAAGCCCCAGGATTTCATTAGTGTGCGCAGTCTCAGTAAGTCAAATCTAAGTTTGGGGGTCAGAGTAGGGAGGTCTAGCATATCTTGGTGTGGTCGTAGCTGAGCGTTGTTGTAAAAGTCTTCCAAGGTGTTTATTCCCGAGTCAGCACAGGCGCTAAGATGTGCGTTTGGTAGTCCTACCAGGAGGCCTCTTATAGAGTGTACCGGTGAGGGGTGCGGGGCTACTAGTTTATTATGCCTCAACTTAAACCAGATCTCTTCACATCCCTTTACAATGTTATTTGCAACGTGTATTTTAGTTTGCCAATGTGGGGGCAACCAGAGCAAGTCCTCTAAGTGGATGTATGCTGGCAATGAAGCCTGCTCTAATTCTCTCCACCTTGTTGGGGGAAGCCCTCCCCCCCAGGCTGCAACATGCGTTATCATTGCCGCTTCATAGTATTTTCTAATGCTAGGGAGACCTAGGCCTCCTTTCTCTAAAGGCATTTGCAGAATATGCGCTGCTACCCGGGGTCTTTTATCGTGCCAAGTATATGTATTGAAAAGGGTCTGAAACTTCCTGATCAATATATATGGGACTGGTAACGGAATACAACGTAACATGTAGGTGAGTTTAGGGAGTATCATTTTAAGAGCCGCTATTCTACCCAACCAAGATATCTCAGCGTATCTCTTAGAGTGGAGTTCAGAGGCTATAGTTGCTAGGAGAGTTTCAAAGTTCTCCTTAATCACTATGGTTTTCGCATGGGATAGAAAAACTCCTAAGTGGCGAATTCCTTTGGAGGACCACTTAAAGGAGTAGATAAGCTGGATAGAGTCCCCCTCGCTCTGCGGGATATTAATGGAATATGCTTCCGTCTTGGCTACATTTAATTTATAATAGGAAATTTCACCAAATTGTTTAAAGAGGGCCATCAGTGGGGGGAGGGAGTCAACAGCGTCCGATAGAAAGACCGTAAGGTCGTCTGCAAAGAGTGCTAGTTTCTGGGGAGTATCATGCAGCTGTACACCGCGGATCCTCTCCGATTCCCTAATGGCAATTGCCGGGGGTTCGATCGCAAGGACAAATAGAAGGGGGGAGAGCAGGCATCCCTGCCTGGTTCCATTGCGGATTTTTATTTTGGGCGAGCAAAATCCCAGTCCCCGAACAACTGCTGTGGGGGCCGAATATAATGCTCTGACCGCCTTAATGAAGGAGTCCGGTATTCCAAACGCCGATAGGGTCTGGAATAAATAGTCCCACCTCACCCTGTCAAATGCCTTTTCGGCATCTAGCGACAGGGTGAGTATCTGGAGTACCATATCCGCGGCCTCCGAGAATATATTCAAATGACACCGGGTATTATAGGGCGTTCAAACTTGAGAGTGCCATATTTTAAAATTCCTTTGAAAAGACCTATCTTTTTATCTACACAAATGTTTGTTTCTTTTGTTCTTTGATGCTCTGTAATCAGGAAAAGGGGGGTTGGTCTGTTGTGGCTATGGTCCACTCAACTCATGTCAGGGGAGATATTAGCGGACATGAAATATTAAATTGTGATACATGTGTAGTTTATTCAATGTTACTTTGCAGTTACCCTGACAAAATAGTTTCATAAACTGAGACTTTCTCTTGTTAAGTGTGTTCAGTCCACGGGTCATCCATTACTTATGGGATATATTCTCCTTCCCAACAGGAAGTTGCAAGAGGATCACCCAAGCAGAGCTGCTATATAGCTCCACCCCTCACATGTCATATCCAGTCATTCTCTTGCAAGTCTCAACAAAGGAGGTTGTGAGAGGAGACAGGAGTTACATTCTTCAATCAAAAGTTTATTATTTTAAAATAGCACCGGAGTGTGCTGTTTGTTCTCTCAGGCAGTATTTAAAAGAAGAATCTGCCTGCGTTTTTTCTATGATCTTAGCAGACGTAACTAAGATCCACTGGCTGTTCTCGCACATTCTGAGGAGTGGGGTATCTTCGGAGAAGGGAATAGCATGCGGGGTTCCCCGCAAATGAGGTATGTGCAGTAAAATATTTTCTAGGAATGGAATTGACTATGAAAACACTGCCGTTACCCATATGACGTAAGTACAGCCTTTAATGCAGTAGTAGCGACTGGTATCAGGCTGATAAATGTATGCGCAGTTGAGTTATTTTCTAGGGACTAGAATTTAACTTTAAATACTGTTAGTACTGAAATAAATGTATGAGCCTTAACTGCAGTAGAAGCGACTGGTAGCAGGCTTAGTGATAACTTTGCATAACACTGGAAAGTTGTTTTTTTAAAACGTTTACTGGCATGTTATTCGTTTTGTGAGGTACTTTGGTGATAAATCTTTTTGGGCATGATTTTTTTCCACATGGCTAACATATTGCATAGGCACCGTTATATCAGGTCTCCCACTGTTGTGATATGAGTGGGAGGGACCTTTTTTTAGCGCCTTGTTGCGCAGTTAAATTTCTAGCACAGTCTTCCTGCTTCTTCCTCTTTGATCAAGGACGTCTCCAGAGAGCTCAGGGGTCTTCAAAATTCATTTTTGAGGGAGGTAATCAGTCACAGCAGACCTGTGACAATGTGTTTGACTGTGAGAAAAGCGTTAAAACTTAAACTGATTATCCGTTTTGGGTATTGAGGGGTTAATCATCCTTTTGCTAATGGGTGCAATCCTCTGCTAATTTCATTCATTTACAGTTTAAAATTGGTTGCTATAACCGTATTAGTTCGTTGTTATTTCAACTGTGACAGTTTATTTGTGTTTTTAAAAGCGCTGCAGCGTTTTTTATATTGCTTGTAAACTTATTGAAAGAAATTTCCAAGCTTGATAGCTTCATTGCTAGTCTGTTTAAACATGTCTGACACAGATGAATCTGCTTGCTCATTATGTTTAAAGGCCAATGTGGAGCCCAATAGAAATATGTGTACCAATTGTATTGATATTACTTTAAATAAAAGTCTGTCTTTACCGGTAGAGAAATTATCACCAGACAACGAGGGGGAAGTTATGCCGCCTAACTCTCCTCACGTGTAAGTACCTTTGCCTCCCGCTCAGGAGGTGCGTTAGATTGTGGCGCCAAGCACATCAAGGCACTTACAAATCACTTTACAAGATATGGCTAATGTTATGAAAGAAGTATTATCTAATTTGCCTGAGTTAAGAGGCAAGCACGATAGCTCTGGGTTAAGGACAGAGCGCGCTGATGATTTGAGGGCCATGTCTGACACTGCGTCACAATTTGCAGAACATGAGGACGGAGAGCTTCATTCTGTGGGTGACGGATCTGATCCAGGGAGACCGGATTCAGACATTTTAAATTTAAGCTTGAGAACCTCCGGGTATTACTAGGGGAGGTATTAGCGGCTCTGAATGATTGTGACACGGTTGCAATCCCAGAGAAATTATGTAGGCTGGATAAATATTATGCGGTACCGGTGTGTACCGACGTTTTTCCTATACCTAAAAGGCTTACAGAGATTATTACCAAGGAGTGGGATAAACCCGGTGTGCCTTTTTCCCCTCCTCCGATATTTAGAAAAATGTTCCCAATAGACGCCACCACACGAGACTTATGGCAGACGGTCCCTAAGGTGGAGGGAGCAGTTTCTACTTTAGCCAAGCGTACCACTTTTCCGGTGGAGGATAGTTGTGCTTTCTCAGATCCAATGGATAAAAAATTTGAAGGTTACCTTAAGAAAATGTTTGTTCAACAAGGTTTTATATTACAGCCCCTTGCATGCATTGCGCCCGTCACTGCTGCAGCGGCTTTCTGGTTTGAGTCTCTGGAAGAGGCTATTCGCACAGCACCATTGGATGAGACTTTGAACAAGCTTAAAGCCCTTAAGCTAGCTAATGCGTTTGTTTCGGATGCCGTTGTTCATTTAACCAAACTAACGGCTAAGAA
The DNA here is from genome assembly GCF_027579735.1 of Bombina bombina. Taxonomy (NCBI): domain Eukaryota; kingdom Metazoa; phylum Chordata; class Amphibia; order Anura; family Bombinatoridae; genus Bombina; species Bombina bombina. The sequence continues at coordinate 610,851,734 of NC_069502.1, read as the reverse complement.
CTCCGGATTCGCCATTCAGGCGCGCAGAGCGCTCTGGCTTAAATCCTGGTCAGCAGATGTAACCTCTAAATCTAAATTGCTTAATATTCCTTTGAAAGGGCAAACCTTATTCGGGCCCGGCTTGAAGGAGATTATTGCTGACATTACTGGGGGTAAGGGGCACACCCTTCCTCAGGACAGGGCCAAATCAAAGGCCAAACAGTCTAATTTTCGTGCCTTTCGTAATTTCAAGGCAGGAGCAGCATCAACTTCCTCCGCTCCAAAACAGGAAGGAACTGCTGCTCGTTACAGACAGGGTTGGAAAAGCAACCAGTCCTGGAACAAGGGCAAGCAGGCCAGAAAGCCTGCTTCTGCCCCTAAGACAGCATGAAGAGAGGGCCCCCTATCCGGAAACTGATCTAGTGGGGGGCAGACTTTCTCTCTTCGCCCAGGCTTGGGCAAGAGATGTCCAGGATCCCTGGGCGTTGGAGATTATATCTCAGCGATACCTTCTGGACTTCAAAGCTTCTCCTCCACAAGGGAGATTTCATCTTTCAAGGTTATCAGCAAACCAAATAAAGAAAGAGGCTTTTCTTCACTGTGTACAAGACCTCCTAGTAATGGGGGTGATCCACCCAGTTCCGCGGACGGAACAAGGGCAAGGATTTTACTCAAATCTGTTTGTAGTTCCCAAGAAAGAGGGAACCTTCAGACCAATCTTGGACCTAAAGATCTTAAACAAATTCCTAAGAGTTCCATCATTCAAAATGGAGACTATTCAAACCATCCTACCCATGATCCAAGAGGGTCAGTATATGACCACAGTGGACTTAAAGGATGCCTACCTTCACATACCGATTTACAAAGATCATTATCAGTACCTAAGGTTTGCCTTTCTAGACAGGCATTACCAGTTTGTAGCTCTTCCCTTCGGGTTAGCTACGGCCCAGAGAATTTTTACAAAGGTTCTTGGCTCGCTTCTGGCGGTAATAAGACCGCGAGGCATAGCGGTAGCTCCGTACTTAGACGACATTCTGATACAAGCGTCAAGTTTTCAAAATGCAAAGTCTCATACAGAGATAGTTCTAGCATTTCTGAGGTCGCATGGGTGGAAAGTGAACATGGAAAAGAGTTCTCTGTTACCACTCACAAGGGTTCCCTTTCTAGGGACTCTTATAGATTCTGTAGAGATGAAGATTTACCTGACGGAGTCCAGGTTATCAAAAATCCTAAATGCTTGCCGTGCCCTTCATTCCATTCCAAGCCCATCAGTAGCTCAGTGCATGGAAGTAATCGGCTTAATGGTCGCGGCAATGGACATAGTGCCATTTGCGCTCCTGCATCTCAGACCGCTGCAATTATGCATGCTGAGTCAGTGGAATGGGGATTACTCAGATCTGTCCCCTTTACTAAATCTGGACCAGGAGACCAGAGATTCTCTTCTCTGGTGGTTGTCTCGGATTCATCTGTCCAAGGGAATGACTTTTCGCAGACCAGATTGGACGATTGTAACAACAGATGCCAGCCTTCTAGGCTGGGGCGCAGTCTGGAATTCCCTGAAGGCTCAGGGATCATGGACTCAGGAGGAGAAACTCCTTCCAATAAACATTCTGGAATTAAGAGCGATATTCAATGCTCTTCTAGCTTGGCCTCAGTTAGCAACACTGAGGTTCATCAGATTTCAGTCGGACAATATCACGACTGTGGCTTACATCAGTCATCAAGGGGGAACCAGGAGTTCCCTAGCGATGTTAGAAGTATCAAAGATAATTCGCTGGGCAGAGTCTCACTCTTGTCATCTGTCAGTGATCTACATCCCAGGCGTGGAGAACTGGGAGGCGGACTTTCTAAGCCGCCAGACCTTTCACCCGGGGGAGTGGGAACTTCACCCGGAGGTATTTGCTCAACTGATTCTTCGTTGGGGCGAACCGGAACTGGATCTCATGGCTTCTTGCCAGAACGCCAAGCTTCCTTGTTACGGATCCAGGGACCCGGGAGCGGTGCTGGTAGATGCACTAGCAGCCCCTTGGATTTTCAACATGGCTTATGTGTTCCCACCGTTTCCGTTGCTGCCTCGTCTGATTGCCAGGATCAAACAGGAGAGAGCATCGGTGATTCTGATAGCGCCTGCGTGGCCACGCAGGACCTGGTATGCAGACCTAGTGGACATGTCGTCCTGTCCACCATGGTCTCTGCCTCTGAGGCAGGACCTTCTACTTCAGGGTCCTTTCAACCATCCAAGCCTAATTTCTCTGAGGCTGACTGCATGGAGATTGAACGCTTGATTCTCTCAAAGCGTCGTTTCTCGGAGTCGGTTATTGATACATTGATACAGGCTCGGAAACCGGTTACCAGAAAAATTTACCATAAGATATGGCGTAAATATTTACATTGGTGTGAATCCAAGAGTTACTCATGGAGTAAGGTTAGGATTCCTAGGATATTGTCTTTTCTACAAGAGGGTTTAGAAAAGGGTTTATCCGCTAGTTCGTTAAAGGGACAGATTTCTGCTCTGTCTATTCTTTTACACAAACGTCTGGCAGAAAATCCATACGTTAAGGCTTTTTGTCAGGCTTTGGCCAGGATTAAGCCTGTGTTTAAAACTGTTGCTCCTCCGTGGAGCTTAAACTTGGTTCTTAAAGTTCTTCAGGGTGTTCCGTTTGAACCCCTTCATTCCATTGATATTAAGCTTTTATCTTGGAAAGTTCTGTTTTTGATGGCCATTTCCTCGGCTCGAAGAGTCTCTGAGTTATCTGCCTTACATTGCGATTCTCCTTATCTGATTTTTCATTCAGACAAGGTAGTTTTGCGTACTAAACCTGGATTTTTACCTAAGGTTGTTTTTAATAGGAATATCAATCAGGAGATTGTTGTTCCATCATTATGTCCTAACCCTTCTTCAAAGTCTTTTGCATAATCTGGACGTAGTCCGTGCCCTGAAGTTCTACTTACAGGCAACTAAGGATTTTCGGCAAACTTCTTCTCTGTTTGTCGTTTATTCTGGACAGAGGAGAGGTCAAAAGGCTTCGGCCACCTCTCTCTCTTTTTGGCTTCGTAGCATAATACGTTTAGCCTATGAGACTGCTGGACAGCAGCCCCCTGAAAGAATTACAGCTCATTCCACTAGAGCTGTGGCTTCCACCTGGGCCTTTAAGAATGAGGCCTCTGTTGAACAGATTTGCAAGGCTGCAACTTGGTCTTCACTTCATACCTTTTCAAAATTTTACAAATTTGACACTTTCGCTTCTTCGGAGGCTGTTTTTGGGAGAAAGGTTCTACAGGCAGTGGTTCCTTCTGTTTAATGTTCCTGCCTTGTCCCTCCCATCATCCGTGTACTTTAGCTTTGGTATTGGTATCCCATAAGTAATGGATGACCCGTGGACTGAACACACTTAACAAGAGAAAACATAATTTATGCTTACCTGATAAATTTATTTCTCTTGTAGTGTGTTCAGTCCACGGTCCGCCCTGTCTTTTTTTTGAGGCAGTTCTAAATTTTAATTAATATTCCAGTCACCACTGCACCCTATAGTTTCTCCTTTCTCGTCTTGTTTCGGTCGAATGACTGGATATGACATGTGAGGGGTGGAGCTATATAGCAGCTCTGCTTGGGTGATCCTCTTGCAACTTCCTGTTGGGAAGGAGAATATATCCCATAAGTAATGGATGACCCGTGGACTGAACACACTACAAGAGAAATAAATTTATCAGGTAAGCATAAATTATGTTTTTAAGCACAGCGTGTATGCCTGATGTATTAAGTGCAAACGCCTTACTATCCACCAAGTTCATCTGTATATATGCTGAGTAACTAGGAAAGATTGGATGATATAAGTGGAAAGGGAACTATTTGTTAAGTTGTTATAATTAATATAGGTATGCTGAATAGTCCCGCCCCCGCACCTGTAGAAATACACATGCTGTGGATCCGCTCCAATTTTCAAAAATCATTCAAAATCTCCTCCCTCACACCTCCACTATAACCTGCCCTAATCTCGCTACAGTCCACTATAACAAAATTCTCTCCTCTGCATTAGACACACTTGCCCCTCCCCAGCTGCGCAAAACACCACACCGTCAGTTACAGCCCTGGCATGCTCAGCAAACACGCTATTTGCAAAAATGCTCCCGTACTGCTGAGCGTGTCTGGAGGAAAACTCACTCTGAACCCGGTTTCATACACTAGAAGTTTATTCTTCGTTCATACACTTCCGCCCTTCACTTAGCCAAACAAACTTCTCTTCTCTCATATCTACTCTTTCCTCAAACCCTAAACGACTCTTCTCCACCTTTTAACTCTCTCCTCTACCCACCTGCTCCACCACCCCCGCCTGTCTTTAGTGCTCAAGACCTGGCAGACTACTTTTTAAACAAAACACATACTATCCGAAGCAACATCCCAACACCAACCTGCAATACTCCAACAACAGGCCCAATTACTCCCTCTGCCACCCTCTGTAACTTCCATCCAACCACTGAGAATGAAGTTTCTTCCTTACTATCTTCCTCACGCCTCACTACCTGCCCACTCGACCCTATCCCTTCCCATCTAATTCCCTCCCTATCTTCCACCCTCACTCCTGCTCTTACCCACATCTTCAACCTATCTCTCTCTACCTGCTCATTCCCATCTTCTTTCAAACACGCAAAAGTCACTCCCATACTCAAAAAACCCTCCCTCAACCCTAATTCTCCTGAAAGCTACCGCCCCATATCACTGCTTCCACTGACATCAAAACTCCTTGAAAAATTAGTTTACAATCTCCTAACCCACTTCCTGTCCGCCAACTCCTTGCTTGACCCACTGCAATCCGGATTCCGCCCAAAACACTCAACTGAGACTGCCCTTACCAAGGTCACAAACTATCTTATCTCTGCTAAAAATATTGGCCACTACTCTATACTCATCTTACTTGACCTCTCAGCTGCCTTCAACACAGTTGACCACCCCCTCCTCCTACAGACCCTTAGCTCTTTTGGCCTCTGTGACACTGCTCTTTCCTGGATTCACTCCTATCTTTCTCACAGGTCTTTTTCTGTGTCATTTGCCGGCGGCGACTCCTCTCCTATGCCTCTGTCTGTTGGAGTACCTCAAGGATCTGTTCTGGGTCCTCTACTCTTCTCCATCTATACTTCTTCGCTAGGTAAACTTATCAACAGTTATGGTTTCAAATATCACCTCTATGCTGATGACACCCAGATCTACCTTTCCACCCCTGCTCTCTATCCCTCTGTCCTCTCTCATGTCAGCAACTGCTTATCTGGTATTTCTTCCTGGATGGCCTCTCACCACCTAAAGATTAACATGTCCAAGACTGAGCTCCTTCTTATCCCCCCCTCAAGCTCTACGCCGACTTCTGACTTCTCTATCCCTGTTGACGGCATCACCATTTCCCCATCGCCCGAAGTCCGCTGCCTCGGAGTCGCACTTGACTCAAACTTATCCTTCATCCCTCATATCCAATTGCTTTCTACATCCTGCCGCAATCATCTACGCAATATTTCTAAAATTCGCCCTTTTCTGAGTGCTGACACCACAAAGCAAATAATCCACTCCCTTGTTATCTACCGACTTGACTACTGCAACAACCTACTCACTGGCCTTCCTCTTTCCCGCCTCTCCCCCCTTCAATCCATCCTAAATGCCTCTGCCAGGCTGATCCACCTTTCCCGTCGATCTGTATCTGCTGCACCTCTCTGTGAGTCCCTTCATTGGCTCCCCATTCACAGCAGAATTAAATTCAAAATTCTCACCCTTGCATACAAAACTCTCACCAACGCCGCTCCCCTCTACCTATCCTCTCTAATACACAAGTATACTCCAGCCCGTCCACTAAGATCCAACAATGACCTGCTCCTTGCATCCGCAACTATCACCTCCTCTCATGCTAGACTGCAGGACTTCTGTCGTGCAGCACCTACCCTCTGGAACACTCTCCCTTGTGCTGTCAGGCTTTGCCCCAATCTTTCTTCCTTTAAATGCTCCCTGAAGACTTTTCTGTTCAGGGAAGCCTACCACCCAACTCAATAATAAATTAATTTCACTTACCTAATATTTCCCTCATCTAACTCTGTATTAACATCCTTCTCAATCTTGCAGTCCTCACCTCCTGTTTCCCAAACTCCTACCCTTCTAGATTGCAAGTTCCCACGGGAATAGGGCCCTCAATCCCTCTTGTATGTGTTTGTAAATTTTGTCCTGTATCTTACAAGTCTTGTATTGTTTTATTTAAATAAATTGTATCCATGGACAGCGCTGCGGAATATGTTTGCGCTTAATAAATAAAGTATAATAATAATAATAATAATAATAATAATAGCACTTAGGGGTATAGATTGTAGATTAGGTGAAATATCACCAATACCCACAACTTAGACAGAACGTTTCCTTATCTGAACATAATATGGCACAAGCCCATGGCCACTTTTTAGCCTTTTCTAATCTTTGTCCTTTGTATCCACCTGTTAGCAATGTTGCAGGAGGGTATTATGGAGATTTAACCCTTTTTTCAGATGTTCTAAAGGAACTGTACATCATTTCTTTCTTTCTCTCCCTTTGAGAATTTTAATGGTTATCAATAAAGTATGAATTTTATTTCTTTCTTGAACATACACTCCACACCTACTATATTGTTACATAGAGCTGCAACAACTAATTGATATAATCGATAATAATCGATTATGAAAATAGTTGTCAACGTATCTCATAATAGATTAGTTGGTTTGCACACAGCGCCAGCTGCTTCACTCCAATGAGCTCCTTCACATGGTTTTGTGTTTTATGGTTATGTCCTTAGCCTAAAGGACTTCTACAGACGTATATATATATTTTTTTTAAGTTTACAACTACTCCTTGCTTATGTGCAACCCAGAAATAATAGGAGTCATCATTTGGATTGTTCATATTAAATCAGGTAATTTTGGATTATGCTTTGCATGTTAGTGCCAAGCTTGTTATTTACACCTAGCCCTAGATTGATGGGAGTTATTTGAATTGATGTGCACTATTATCTGTTTGCACAATTATTAGCTGATTGCTTGCGATCGCTGATTATATCTACTGTATAGATAAGCGTGTAAGGCCATGTCCGGTTATTGATATATACTCTGTAGAACTTTGCCTTTTTTTTTAAACAAATTGTGATTTTTACCATATTCAACCTCTATAAGTATATATTTGTTATTTCTTTCATGTAATTAGCAAGAGTCCATGAGCTAGTGACGTATGGGATATACATTCCTACCAGGAGGGGCAAAGTTTCCCAAACCTCAAAATGCCTATAAATACACCCCTCACCACACCCACAAATCAGTTTTACAAACTTTGCCTCCTATGGAGGTGGTGAAGTAAGTGTGCTAGATTCTACGTTGATATGCGCTCCGCAGCAGGTTGGAGCCCGGTTTTCCTCTCAGCGTGCAGTGAATGTCAGAGGGATGTGAGGAGAGTATTGCCTATTTGAATTCAATGATCTCCTTCTACGGGGTCTATTTCATAGGTTCTCTGTTATCGGTCGTAGAGATTCATCTCTTACCTCCCTTTTCAGATCGACGATATACTCTTATATATACCATTACCTCTACTGATTCTCGTTTCAGTACTGGTTTGGCTTTCTACTACATGTAGATGAGTGTCCTGGGGTAAGTAAATCTTATTTTCTGTGACACTCTAAGCTATGGTTGGGCACTTTTATATAAAGTTCTAAATATATGTATTCAAACATTTATTTGCCTTGACTCAGGACGTTCAAACATTCCTTATTTCAGACAGTCAGTTTCATATTTGGGATAATGCATATGAATAAAAAATTTTCTTACCTTAAAATTTGACTTTTTCTTCTGTTATGTGTGATCAGTCCACGGGTCATCATTACTTCTGGGATATTATCTGCTCCCCTACAGGAAGTGCAAGAGGATTCACCCAGCAGAGTTGCTATATAGCTCCTCCCCTCTACGTCACCTCCAGTCATTCTCTTGCACCCAAAGACTAGATAGGAGGTGTGAGAGGACTATGGTGATTATACTTAGTTTTTATAACTTCAATCAAAAGTTTGTTATTTTACAATAGCACCGGAGCGTGTTATTACTTCTCTGGCAGAGTTTGAAGAAGAATCTACCAGAGTTTTTCTTATGATTTTAACCGGAGTAGTTAAGATCATATTGCTGTTTCTCGGCCATCTGAGGGAGGTAAAAGCTTCAGATCAGGGGACAGCGGGCAGTTGAATCTGCATTGAGGTATGTAGCAGTTTTTATTTTCTGAATGGAATTGATGAGAAAATCCTGCCATACCGTTATAATGACATGTATGTATACTCTACACTTCAGTATTCTGGGGATGGTATTTCACCGGAATTACTCTGTAAAAGTACATTAAACCTTTTAATAGGTATTTAATTCATGTTAAACGTTTTTGCTGGAATGTAGAATCGTTTGCATTTCTGAGGTACTGAGTGAATAAATATTTGGGCATTATTTTTCCACTTGGCAGTTTGCTTGTTTTGATTATGACAGTTTCGTTTCTCTCTCACTGCTGTGTGTGAGGGGGAGGGGCCGTTTTTGGCGCTCTTTGCTACGCATCAAAAATTTCCAGTCAGTTACTCTTGTATTTTCTGCATGATCCGGTTCATCTCTAACAGAACTCAGGGGTCTTCAAACTTCTTTGAAGGGAGGTAGATTCTCTCAGCAGAGCTGTGAGACTTATGTAGTGACTGTGTTTTAAAACGTTGCTCTGTGATTTTTATGTTTAAAATTTAATTAGTGTTACTTTACTAATGGGAACAAACCTTTGCTAACAAGTTGTGTTGTTTTTAAAGAGTGATGCTATAACTGTTTTTCAGTTCATTATTTCAACTGTCATTTAATCGTTTAGTGCTTCTTTGAGGCACAGTACGTTTTTGTTAAATAAGATTGTAACCAAGTTGCATGTTTATTGCTAGTGTGTTAAACATGTCTGATTCAGAGGAAGATACCTGTGTCATTTGTTCCAATGCCAAGGTGGAGCCCAATAGAAATTTATGTACTAACTGTATTGATGCTACTTTAAATAAAAGCCAATCTGTACAAATTGAACAAATTTCACCAAACAGCGAGGGGAGAGTTATGCCGTCTAACTCGCCTCACGTGTCAGTACCTGCGTCTCCCGCCCGGGAGGTGCATGATATTATGGCGCCTAGTACATCTGGGCAGCCATTACAGATAACATTACAAGATATGGCTACTGTTATGACTGAAGTTTTGGCTAAGTTACCAGAACTAAGAGGCAAGCGTGATCACTCTGGGGTGAGAACAGAGTGCGCTGATAATTCTAGGGCCATGTCTGATACTGCGTCACAGCTTGCAGAGCATGAGGACGGAGAGCTTCATTCTGTAGGTGACGGTTCTGATCCAAGCAGATTGGATTCAGATATTTCAAATTTTAAATTTAAATTGGAAAACCTCCGTGTATTACTAGGGGAGGTCTTAGCGGCTCTTAACGATTGTAACACTGTTGCAATACCAGAGAAAATGTGTAGGTTGGATAAATACTTTGCGGTACCGGCGAGTACTGACGTTTTTCCTATACCTAAGAGATTAACTGAAATTGTTACTAAGGAGTGGGATAGACCCGGTGTGCCGTTCTCACCCCCTCCAATATTTAGAAAGATGTTTCCAATAGACGCCACCACACGGGACTTATGGCAAACGGTCCCTAAGGTGGAGGGAGCAGTCTCTACTTTAGCTAAGCGCACCACTATCCCGGTGGAGGATAGCTGTGCTTTTTCAGATCCTATGGATAAAAAATTAGAGGGTTACCTTAAGAAAATGTTTGTTCAACAAGGTTTTATATTGCAACCCCTTGCATGCATCGCGCCGATTACGGCTGCGGCAGCATTTTGGATTGAGTCTCTGGAAGAGAACCTTAGTTCCGCTACGCTGGACGACATTACGGACAGGCTTAGAGTCCTTAAACTAGCTAATTCATTCATTTCGGAGGCCGTAGTACATTTAACCAAACTTACGGCTAAGAATTCAGGATTCGCCATTCAGGCACGTAGGGCGCTGTGGCTAAAATCCTGGTCGGCTGATGTAACTTCTAAGTCCAAATTACTTAATATACCTTTCAAGGGGCAAACTTTATTTGGGCCCGGTTTGAAAGAAATTATCGCTGACATTACAGGAGGTAAGGGCCACGCTCTACCTCAAGACAAAGCCAAAGCTAAGGCTAGACAGTCTAATTTTCGTCCCTTTCGGAATTTCAAAGCAGGTGCAGCATCAACTTCCACTGCACCAAAACAGGAAGGAGCTGTTGCTCGTTACAGACAAGGCTGGAAACCTAACCAGTCCTGGAATAAGGGCAAGCAGGCCAGAAAACCTGCTGCTGCCCCTAAGACAGCATGAACCGAGGGCCCCCGATCCGGGACCGGATCTAGTGGGGGGCAGACTCTCTCTCTTCGCCCAGGCTTGGGCAAGAGATGTCCAGGATCCCTGGGCGCTAGAGATCATATCTCAGGGATACCTTCTAGACTTCAAATTATCTCCCCCAAGAGGGAGATTTCATCTGTCAAGGTTGTCAACAAACCAAATAAAGAAAGACGCGTTTCTACGCTGTGTACAAGATCTATTATTAATGGGAGTGATCCATCCGGTTCCGCGGTCGGAACAAGGACAAGGGTTTTACTCAAACCTGTTTGTGGTCCCCAAAAAAGAGGGAACTTTCAGGCCAATCTTGGATTTAAAGATCCTAAACAAATTCCTAAGAGTTCCATCGTTCAAAATGGAAACTATTCGGACAATCTTACCCATGATCCAAAAGGGTCAGTACATGACCACAGTGGATTTAAAGGATGCTTACCTTCACATACCGATTCACAAAGATCATTACTGGTATCTAAGGTTTGCCTTTCTAGACAGGCATTACCAGTTTGTAGCCCTTCCATTCGGATTGGCTACGGCTCCAAGAATCTTCACAAAGGTTCTGGGTGCCCTTCTAGCGGTTCTGAGACCGCGAGGAATTTCGGTAGCTCCGTACCTAGACGACATTCTGATACAAGCTTCAAGCTTTCAAACTGCCAAGTCTCATACAGAGTTAGTTCTGGCGTTTCTAAGGTCGCATGGATGGAAAGTGAACGAAAAGAAAAGTTCTCTCTTGCCTCTCACAAGAGTTCCATTCTTGGGGACTCTTATAGATTCTGTAGAAATGAAGATTTATCTAACAGAAGACAGATTAACAAAGCTTCTAAATACATGCCGTGTCCTTCATTCCATTCAACTCCCGTCAGTAGCTCAATGCATGGAGGTGATCGGCTTAATGGTAGCAGCAATGGACATAGTACCCTTTGCACGCCTACATCTCAGACCGCTGCAATTGTGCATGCTGAGTCAGTGGAATGGGGATTACTCAGATTTGTCCCCCACTCTGAATCTGTATCAAGAGACCAGAAACTCTCTTCTATGGTGGCTTTCTCGGCCACATCTGTCCAGGGGGATGCCGTTCAGCAGGCCGGACTGGACAATTGTAACAACAGACGCCAGCCTTCTAGGTTGGGGCGCTGTCTGGAATTCTCTGACGGCTCAGGGACAATGGAGTCAGGAGGAAAGTCTCCTGCCAATAAACATTCTGGAATTGAGAGCAGTTCTCAATGACCTTCTAGCTTGGCCCCAGTTAAAGACTCGGGGGTTCATCAGGTTTCAGTCGGACAACATCACGACTGTAGCTTACATCAACCATCAGGGAGGGACAAGAAGCTCCCTAGCAATGATAGAAGTATCAAGGATAATTCGCTGGGCAGAGTCTCACTCTTGCCACCTATCAGCAATCCACATCCCGGGAGTGGAGAACTGGGAGGCGGATTTCTTGAGTCGCCAGACTCTTCATCCGGGGGAGTGGGAACTTCATCCGGAGGTCTTTGCCCAAATACTTCGACGTTGGGGCAAACCAGAGATAGATCTCATGGCGTCTCGCCAGAACGCCAAACTTCCTCGCTACGGATCCAGATCCAGGGATCCGGGAGCGGTTCTGATAGATGCTTTGACAGCACCTTGGAACTTCAGGATGGCTTATGTGTTTCCACCCTTCCCGCTGCTTCCTCGATTGATTGCCAAAATCAAACAGGAGAGAGCATCAGTGATTCTAATAGCGCCTGCATGGCCGCGCAGGACTTGGTATGCAGATCTAGTGGACATGTCATCCTGTCCGCCTTGGTCTCTACCTCTAAGACAGGACCACCTGATTCAGGGTCCATTCAAACATCAAAGTCTAACTTCTCTGAAGCTGACTGCTTGGAAATTGAACGCTTGATTTTATCAAAACGTGGTTTTTCTGAGTCGGTTATTGATACCCTGATACAGGCTAGGAAGCCTGTTACCAGAAAGATTTACCATAAAATATGGCGTAAATACCTATACTGGTGTGAATCCAAAGATTACTCCTGGAGTAAGGTTAGGATTCCTAGGATATTGTCTTTTCTACAAGAAGGTTTAGAAAAGGGTTTATCGGCTAGCTCATTAAGGGGACAGATCTCAGCTCTGTCCATCTTGTTGCACAGGCGTCTGTCAGAAAATTCAGACATCCAGGCCTTTTGTCAGGCTTTAGCTAGGATCAAGCCTGTGTTTAAAACTGTTGCTCCGCCATGGAGTTTAAACTTAGTTCTTAACGTTTTACAGGGTGTTCCGTTTGAACCCCTTCATTCCATTGATATAAAATTGTTATCTTGGAAAGTTCTATTTTTAATGGCTATTTCCTCGGCTCGAAGAGTCTCTGAGTTATCAGCCCTACATTGTGATTCTCCTTATCTGATCTTTCACTCAGACAAGGTAGTTCTGCGTACTAAACCTGGGTTCTTACCTAAGGTTGTCTCTAACAGGAATATCAATCAAGAGATTGTTGTTCCATCCTTGTGTCCAAATCCTTCTTCAAAGAAGGAACGTCTTCTACACAATCTGGATGTAGTTCGTGCCCTCAAGTTCTACTTGCAGGCAACTAAAGATTTTCGCCAAACTTCTTCCCTGTTTGTCGTTTATTCTGGACAGAGGAGAGGTCAAAAAGCTTCTGCTACCTCTCTCTCTTTTTGGCTTCGTAGCATAATACGTTTAGCCTATGAGACTGCTGGACAGCAGCCTCCTGAAAGAATTACAGCTCATTCCACTAGAGCTGTGGCTTCCACTTGGGCCTTTAAGAATGAGGCCTCTGTTGAACAGATTTGCAAGGCTGCAACTTGGTCTTCGCTTCATACTTTTTCCAAATTTTACAAATTTGACACTTTTGCTTCTTCGGAGGCTATTTTTGGGAGAAAGGTTCTTCAGGCAGTGGTTCCTTCTGTATAATGAGCCTGCCTATCCCTCCCGTCATCCGTGTACTTTTGCTTTGGTATTGGTATCCCAGAAGTAATGATGACCCGTGGACTGATCACACAAAACAGAACAAAACATAATTTATGCTTACCTGATAAATTCCTTTCTTCTGTTGTGTGATCAGTCCACGGCCCGCCCTGTTTTTTAAGGCAGGTACATATTTTTTAAATTATAATTCAGTCACCACTACACCCTTGGCTTCTCCTTTCTCGTTGGTCTTTGGTCGAATGACTGGAGGTGACGTAGAGGGGAGGAGCTATATAGCAACTCTGCTGGGTGAATCCTCTTGCACTTCCTGTAGGGGAGCAGATAATATCCCAGAAGTAATGATGACCCGTGGACTGATCACACAACAGAAGAAAGGAATTTATCAGGTAAGCATAAATTATGTTTTTCCCCTGTGGGCTGTTAGGCTCGCTGGGGCTGAAAATGCTTCATTTTATTGCGTCATTCTTGGCGCAGACTTTTTTGGCGCAAATTTTTTTTTCTGTTTCCGGCGTCATACGTGTTGCCGGAAGTTGCGTCATTTTTGACGTTTTTTTTGCGCCAAAAGTGTCGGCGTTCCGGATGTGGCGTCATTTTTGGCGCCAAAAGCATTTAGGCGCCAAATAATGTGGCCGTCTTTTTTGGCGCTAAAAAATATGGGCGTCACTATTGTCTCCACATTATTTAAGTCTCATTATTTATTGCTTCTGGTTGCTAGAAGCTTGTTCACTGGCATTTTTTTCCCATTCCTGAAACTGTCATTTAAGGAATTTGATCAATTTTGCTTTATATGTTGTTTTTTCTATTACATATTGCAAGATGTCCCAGATTGACACTGAGTCAGAAGATACTTCTGGAAAAACGCTGCCTGGTGCTGGATCGACCAAAGTTAAGTGTATCTACTGTAAACTTGTGGTATCTGTTCCTCCAGCTGTTGTTTATAATGAATGCCATGACAAACTTGTTAATGCAGATAATATTTCCTTTAGTAATGTTACATTACCTGTTGCTGTTCCGTCAACATCTAATAATCAGAGTGTTCCTGTTAACATAAGAGATTTTGTTTCTAAATCCATTAAGAAGGCCATGTCTGTTATTCCTCCTTCTAGTAAATGTAAAAGGTCTTTTAAAACTACTCATTTTTCAGATGAATTTTTAAATGAACATCATCATTCTGATTCTGATAATGGTTCCTCTGGTTCAGAGGATTCTGTCTCAGAGGTTGATGCTGATAAATCTTCATATTTATTCAAAATGGAATTTATTCGTTCTTTACTTAAAGAAGTCTTAATTGCATTAGAAATAGAGGATTCTGGTCCTCTTGATACTAAAGCTAAACGTTTAAATAAGGTTTTTAAATCTCCTGTAGTTATTCCAGAAATGTTTCCTGTCCCTGATGCTATTTCTGAAGTAATCTCCAGGGAATGGAATAATTTTGGTAATTAATTTACTCCTTCTAAACGTTTTAAGCAATTATATCCTGTGCCATCTGACAGATTAGAGTTTTGGGACAAAATCCCTAAAGTTGATGGGGCTATCTCTACTCTTGCTAAACGTACTACTATTCCTACGGCAGATAGTACTTCCTTTAAGGATCCTTTAGATAGGAAGATTGAATCCTTTCTAAGAAAAGCTTACTTATGTTCAGGTAATCTTCTTAGACCTGCTATATCTTTAGCGGATGTTGCTGCAGCTTCAACTTTTTGTAAGTAACAGATCATAATTCTCATAGCATTGTTAATCTTCTTCAACATGCTAATAACTTTATTTGTGATGCCATCTTTGATATCATTAGAGTTGATGTCAGGTATATGTCTCTAGCTATTTTAGCTAGAAGAGCTTTATGGCTTAAAACTTGGAATGCTGATATGTCTTCTAAGTTAACTTTGCTTTCCCTTTCTTTCCAAGGTAATAAATTATTTGGTTCTCAGTTGGATTCTATTATCTCAACTGTTACTGGAGGGAAAGGAACTTTTTTACCACAGGATAAAAAATCTAAAGGTAAATTTAGGTCTAATAATCGTTTTCGTTCCTTTCGTCACAATAAGGAACAAAAGCCTGATCCTTCACCCACAGGAGCGGTATCAGTTTGGAAACCATCTCCAGTCTGGAATAAATCCAAGCCTTTTAGAAAACCAAAGCCAGCTCCCAAGTCCACATGAAGGTGCGGCCCTCATTCCAGCCCAGCTGGTAGGGGGCAGATTACGTTTTTTCAAAGAAATTTGGATCAATTCAATTCACAATCTTTGGATTCAGAACATTGTTTCAGAAGGGTACAGAATTGGCTTCAAGATAAGGCCTCCTGCAAAGAGATTTTTTCTTTCCCGTGTCCCAGTAAATCCAGCGAAAGCTCAAGCATTTCTGAAATGTGTTTCAGATCTAGAGTTGGCTGGAGTAATTATGCCAGTTCCAGTTCTGGAACAGGGGCTGGGGTTTTATTCAAATCTCTTCATTGTACCAAAGAAGGAGAATTCCTTCAGACCAGTTCTGGATCTAAAAATATTGAATCGTTATGTAAGGATACCAACATTCAAAATGGTAACTATAAGGACTATCCTGCCTTTTGTTCAGCAAGGGCATTATATGTCCACAATAGATTTACAGGATGCATATCTGCATATTCCGATTCATCCAGATCACTATCAGTTTCTGAGATTCTCTTTCCTAGACAAGCATTACCAGTTTGTGGCTCTGCCGTTTGGCCTAGCAACAGCTCCAAGAATTTTTACAAAGGTTCTCGGTGCCCTTCTGTCTGTAATCAGAGAACAGGGTATTGTGGTATTTCCTTATTTGGACGATATCTTGGTACTTGCTCAGTCTTCACATTTAGTAGAATCTCATACGAATCGACTTGTGTTGTTTCTTCAAGATCATGGTTGGAGGTTCAATTTACCGAAAAGTTCATTGATTCCTCAGACAAGGGTAACCTTTTTAGGTTTCCAGATAGATTCAGTGTCCATGACTCTGTCTCTGACAGACAAGAGACGTCTAAAATTGATCTCAGCTTGTCGAAATCTTCAATCACAATCATTCCCTTCGGTAGCCTTATGCATGGAAATTCTAGGTCTTATGACTGCTGCATCGGACGCGATCCCCTTTGCTCGTTTTCACATGCGACCTCTTCAGCTCTGTATGCTGAACCAGTGGTGCAGGGATTACACAAAGATATCTCAATTAATATCTTTAAAACCGATTGTACGACACTCTCTGATGTGGTGGACAGATCACCATCGTTTAGTTCAGGGGGCTTCTTTTGTTCTTCCGACCTGGACTGTAATTTCAACAGATGCAAGTCTGACAGGTTGGGGAGCTGTTTGGGGGTCTCTGACAGCACAAGGGGTTTGGGAATCTCAGGAGGTGAGATTACCAATCAATATTTTGGAACTCCGTGCAATTTTCAGAGCTCTTCAGTCATGGCCTCTTCTAAAGAGAGAATCGTTCATTTGTTTTCAGACAGACAATGTCACAACTGTGGCATACATCAATCATCAAGGAGGGACTCACAGTCCTCTGGCTATGAAAGAAGTATCTCGAATACTGGTATGGGCGGAATCCAGCTCCTGTCTAGTTTCTGCGGTTCATATCCCAGGTATAGACAATTGGGAAGCGGATTATCTCAGTCGCCAAACGTTACATCCGGGCGAATGGTCTCTTCACCCAGAGGTATTTCTTCAGATTGTTCAGATGTGGGGACTTCCAGAAATAGATCTGATGGCTTCTCATCTAAACAAGAAACTTCCCAGGTATCTGTCCAGATCCAGGGATCCTCAGGCGGATGCAGTGGATGCATTGTCACTTCCTTGGAAGTATCATCCTGCCTATCTCTTTCCGCCTCTAGTTCTTCTTCCAAGAGTAATCTCCAAGATTCTGAAGGAATGCTAGTTTGTTCTGCTGGTGGCTCCACAGGTTTTGGTATGCGGATCTTGTCCGGATGGCCTCTTGCCAACCGTGGACTCTCCCGTTAAGACCAGACCTTCTGTCACAAGGTCCTTTTTTCCATCAGGATCTCAAATCCTTAAATTTAAAAGTATGGAGATTGAACGCTTGATTCTTAGTCAAAGAGGTTTCTCTGACTCTGTGATTAATACCATGTTACAGGCTCGTAAATCTGTATCTAGGGAGATATATTATAGAGTCTGGAAGACTTATATTTCTTGGTGTCTTTCTCATCATTTTTCCTGGCATTCTTTTAGAATTCCGAGAATTTTACAGTTTCTTCAGGATGGTTTGGATAAATGTTTGTCTGCAAGTTCCTTGAAAGGACAAATCTCTGCTCTTTCTGTTCTTTTTCACAGAAAGATTGCTAATCTTCCTGATATTCATTGTTTTGTACAAGCTTTGGTTCGTATAAAACCTGTCATTAAATCAATCTCTTTGAATTTGGTTCTGGGGGCTCTTCAAGCTCCTCCGTTTGAACCTATGCATTCGCTGGATATTAAATTACTTTCTTGGAAAGTTTTGTTTCTTTTGGCCATCTCTTCTGCTAGAAGAGTTTCTGAATTATCTGCTCTTTCTTGTGAGTCTCTCCTTTTCTGATTTTTCATCCGGATAAGGCGGTGTTGCGAACTTCTTTTAAATTTTTACCTAAGGATGTGAATTCTAACAACATTAGTAGAGAAATTGTGGTTCCTTCATTGTGTCCTAATCCTAAGAATTCTAAGGAGAGATCATTGCATTCTTTGGATGTAGTTAGAGCTTTGAAATATTATGTTGAAGCTACTAAGAATTTCCGAAAGACTTCTAGTCTATTTGTTATCTTTTCCGGCTCTAGGAAAGGTCAGACGGCCTCTGCCATTTCTTTGGCATCTTGGTTAAAATCTTTAATTCATCTTGCTTATGTCGAGTCGGGTAAAACTCCGCCTCAAAGGATTACAGCTCATTCTACTAGGTCAGTTTCTACTTCCTTGGCGTTTAGGAATGAAGCTTCGGTTGATCAGATTTGCAAAGCAGCAACTTGGTCTTCTTTGCATACTTTTACTAAATTCTACCATTTTGATGTGTTTTCTTCTTCTGAAGCAGTTTTTGGTAGAAAAGTACTTCAGGCAGCTGTTTCAGTTTGATTCTTCTGCTTATAATTTCAGTTTTTTTTCATTATAAGATTTAAACTTTATTTTGGGTGTGGATTATTTTCAGCGGAATTGGCTGTCTTTATTTTATCCCTCCCTCTCTAGTGACTCTTGCGTGGAAGATCCACATCTTGGGTAGTCATTATCCCATACGTCACTAGCTCATGGACTCTTGCTAATTACATGAAAGAAAACATAATTTATGTAAGAACTTACCTGATAAATTAATTTCTTTCATATTAGCAAGAGTCCATGAGGCCCACCCTTTTTGTGGTGGTTATGATTTTTTTGTATAAAGCACAATTATTCCAATTCCTTATTTTCTCCTGTTAAGTGTGGTCAGTCCACGGGTCATCATTACTTCTGGGATATTAACTCCTCCCCAACAGGAAGTGCAAGAGGATTCACCCAGCAGAGCTGCTATATAGCTCCTCCCCTCTACGTCACACCCAGTCATTCTCTTGCACCCAACTAATAGATAGGATGTGTGAGAGGACTGTGGTGATTATACTTAGTTTTATACCTTCAATCAAAAGTTTGTTATTTTATAACAGCACCGGAGTGTGTTGTTCCTTCTCTGGTAGAGTTTGAAGAAGAATCTACCTGAGTTTTTTGTATGATTTTAGCCGGCGTAGTTAAGATCATATTGCTGTTCTCGGCCATCTGAGGAGAGGTAAACTTCAGATCAGGGGACAGCGGGCAGGTTAATCTGCAAAGAGGTATGTAGCAGCATATTATTTTCTGACAATGGAATTTGACTGAGAAAATTCTGCCATACCGATATAATGTAATCTCAGCCTTAAATGCAGTAGTAGCAACTGGTATCAGGCTGTCATGTATGTATATTTTACACTTCAGTATTCTGGGGAATGGCACTTCACTGGGATAATACTGTATGCATAAGTCTTTAGCCTAATTTGCAGTGACTAGCAACAGGCTTTCTAATGTCATTTCATTTATTTGATGTTAAACGTTTTTGCTGGCATGTTAAATCGTTTAATTTTCTGAGGTACTGGGTGAAAAAATTTTTTGGGCACTGTTTTTTTTCCACTTGGCAGTCGTTTTATTTAATTTAAGACAGTTTACTGATCTCCCTCACTGTTGTGTGTGAGGGGGAGGGGCCTATTTTGGCGCTTTTGCTACGCATCAAAAAATTCAGTCAGAAGTCTCTTGTCTTCCCTGCATGATCCGGTTCGTCTCTACAGAGCTCAGGGGTCTTCAAAACTTATTTTGAGGGAGGTAATCACTCACAGCAGAGCTGTGAGGTTGTAGCTGACTGTGATAAAAAACGTTTATTTCTGTACTTTTTTTTTCTGCTATCAGGGTTAGTTATCCATTGCTAATGGGGGCAATCCTTTGCTAAAATTGTGTATTTACCGTAAAAGATTGATGTTATAGTTTCTCAGTTTATTAGTTCTCAACTGTCATAACCTTTTTCTGTGCTTCTTAAAGGCACAGTACGTTTTCATATTATTTGTAAATTACTTTGAAAAGTATTTCCAAGTTGCTAGTTTAATTGCTAGTGTGTTAAACATGTCTGGAGTACATCAGGGCGGCCATTACAAATCACATTACAGGATATGGCTAATGTTATGACTGAAGTTTTGGCTAAATTACCAGAACTAAGAGGTAAACGTGATCACTCTGGGGTGAGAACAGAGTGCGCTGTTGATAATAGGGCCTTGTCAGACACTGCGTCACAGTATGCTGAACATGAGGACGGAGAGCTTCAATCAGCAGGTGACGGTTCTGATCCCAATAGAATGGATTCAGACATTTCTAATTTTAAGTTTAAACTCGAAAACCTCCGTGTACTGTTAGGGGAGGTTTTAGCAGCTCTAAATGATTGTAACACCGTTGCAATCCCAGAGAAATTATGTAGGCTGGATAGATACTATGCGGTACCGGCGAGTACTGACGTATTTCCTATACCTAAGAGGCTTACAGAGATAATTGCTAAGGAGTGGGATAGGCCCGGTGTACCCTTTTACCCCCCTCCTGTGTTTAGAAAAATGTTTCCAATAGACGCCACCACACGGGACTTATGGCAGACGGTCCCTAAGGTGGAGGGAGCGGTTTCTACTCTGGCTAAGCGTACCACTATCCCGGTGGAGGATAGCTGTGCCTTTTCAGATCCAATGGATAAAAAATTAGAGGGTTACCTTAAGAAAATGTTTGTTCAACAAGGTTTTATATTGCAACCCCTTGCATGTATTGCGTCTGTCACGGCCGCGGCCGCTTTTTTGGTCCGAGTCCCTGGAAGAGACTCTTGACTCAATAACTATAGATGAGATTTCAAACAAGCTTAAGACACTTAAGCTAGCTAATTCATTTATTTCGGATGCCGTAGTACATTTAACTAAACTTACGGCCAAGAATTCCGGATTCGCCATTCAGGCACGCAGAGCACTGTGGCTAAAATCCTGGTCAGCTGACGTTACTTCTAAATCTAAATTACTTAACATACCTTTCAAAGGGCAGACCTTATTCGGGCCCGGGTTGAAAGAAATTATCGCTGACATTACAGGAGGTAAGGGCCATGCCCTGCCTCAAGACAGAGCCAAACCTAAGGCTAGACAGTCTAATTTTCGTTCCTTTCGGAATTTCAAAGCAGGAGCAGCATCAACTTCCTCTGCACCAAAACAGGAAGGAGCTGTTGCTCGATACAGACAAGGCTGGAGACCTAACCAGTCCTGGAACAAGGGCAAGCAGGCCAGGAAACCTGCTGCTGCCCCTAAGACAGCATGAATTGAGGGCCCCCGATCCGGGAACGGATCTAGTGGGGGGCAGACTTTCTCTCTTCGCCCAGGCTTGGGCAAGAGATGTCCAGGATCCCTGGGCGTTAGAGATCATATCTCAGGGATACCTTCTGGACTTCAAATCCTCTCCACCAAACGGGAGATTTCATCTGTCAAGGTTGTCAACAAACCAAATAAAGAAAGAGGCGTTTCTACGCTGTGTACAAGATCTTTTACTAATGGGAGTGATCCATCCGGTTCCGCGGTCGGAACAAGGACAAGGGTTTTACTCAAATCTGTTTGTGGTTCCCAAAAAAGAGGGAACTTTCAGGCCAATCCTGGATTTAAAAATCCTAAACAAATTCCTAAGAGTTCCATCGTTCAAAATGGAATCTATTCGGACAATCTTACCCATGATCCAAAAGGGTCAGTACATGACCACAGTGGATTTAAAGGATGCTTACCTTCACATACCGATTCACAAAGATCATTATCGGTATCTAAGGTTTGACTTCCTAGACAGGCATTACCAGTTTGTAGCTCTTCCATTCGGATTGGCTACGGCTCCAAGAATCTTCACGAAGGTTCTGGGTGCTCTTCTGGCGGTACTAAGACCGCAAGGAATTTCGGTAGCTCCGTACCTAGACGACATTCTGATACAAGCTTCAAGCTTTCAAACTGCCAAGTCTCATACAGAGTTAGTACTGGCATTTCTAAGGTCGCATGGATGGAAGGTGAACGAAAAGAAGAGTTCTCTCTTTCCACTCACAAGAGTTCCCTTCTTGGGGACTCTTATAGATTCTGTAGAAATGAAGATTTACCTGACAGAAGACAGGTTAACAAAGCTTCAAAATGCATCCCGTGTCCTTCATTCCATTCAACACCCGTCAGTAGCTCAATGCATGGAGGTGATCGGCTTAATGGTAGCGGCAATGGACATAGTACCCTTTGCACGCCTACATCTCAGACCGCTGCAATTGTGCATGCTAAGTCAGTGGAATGGGGATTACTCAGACTTGTCCCCTACTCTGAATCTGGATCAAGAGACCAGAAATTCTCTTCTATGGTGGCTTTCTCGGCCACATCTGTCCAGGGGGATGCCATTCAGCAGGCCAGACTGGACAATTGTAACAACAGACGCCAGCCTACTAGGTTGGGGCGCTGTCTGGAATTCTCTGAAGGCTCAGGGACAATGGAATCAGGAGGAGAGTCTCCTGCCAATAAACATTCTGGAATTGAGAGCAGTTCTCAATGACCTTCTGGCTTGGCCCCAGTTAACAACTCGGGGGTTCATCAGGTTTCAGTCGGACAACATCACGACTGTAGCTTACATCAACCATCAGGGAGGGACAAGAAGCTCCCTAGCAATGATGGAAGTATCAAAGATAATTCGCTGGGCAGAGTCTCACTCTTGCCACCTGTCAGCAATCCACATCCCGGGAGTGGAGAACTGGGAGGCGGATTTCCTAAGTCGTCAGACTTTTCATCCGGGGGAGTGGGAACTTCATCCGGAGGTCTTTGCCCAAATACTTCGACGTTGGGGCAAACCAGAGATAGATCTCATGGCGTCTCGACAGAACGCCAAGCTTCCTCGTTACGGGTCCAGATCCAGGGATCCGGGAGCGGTTCTGATAGATGCTTTGACAGCACCTTGGACCTTCGGGATGGCTTATGTGTTTCCACCCTTCCCGATGCTTCCTCGATTAATTGCCAGAATCAAACAGGAGAAAGCATCAGTTATTCTAATAGCGCCTGCATGGCCACGCAGGACTTGGTATGCAGATCTAGTGGACATGTCATCCTGTCCACCTTGGTCTCTACCTCTGAAACAGGACCTTCTGATCCAGGGTCCCTTCAAACATCAAAATCTAATTTCTCTGAAGCTGACTGCTTGGAAATTGAACGCTTGATTTTATCAAAACGTGGTTTTTCTGAGTCAGTTATTGATACCTTAATACAGGCTAGGAAGCCTGTTACCAGAAAGATTAACCATAAGATATGGCGCAAATACTTATATTGGTGCGAATCCAAGAGTTACTCATGGAGTAAGGTTAGGATTCCTAGGATATTGTCTTTTCTACAAGAAGGTTTAGAAAAGGGTTTATCCGCTAGTTCCTTAAAGGGACAGATTTCAGCTCTGTCCATTCTTTTACACAAACGTCTGTCAGAAGTTCCGGACGTTCAAGCTTTTTGTCAGGCTTTAGCTAGGATCAAGCCTGTGTTTAAAACTGTTGCTCCACCATGGAGTTTGAACTTAGTTCTTAATGTTTTACAGGGTGTTCCGTTTGAACCCCTTCATTCCATTGATATCAAGCTGTTATCTTGGAAAGTTCTGTTTTTAATGGCGATTTCCTCGGCTCGAAGAGTCTCTGAGTTATCTGCCTTACATTGTGATTCTCCTTATCTGATTTTTCATTCAGACAAGGTAGTTCTGCGTACTAAACCTGGGTTCTTACCTAAGGTGGTCACTAACAGGAATATCAATCAAGAGATTGTTGTTCCATCTTTGTGTCCTAATCCTTCTTCGAAGAAGGAACGTCTGCTACACAATCTAGATGTAGTCCGTGCCCTGAAATTTTATCTACAGGCAACTAAGGATTTTCGACAAACGTCTTCCCTGTTTGTCGTTTATTCTGGTCAGAGGAGAGGTCAAAAAGCTTCGGCTACCTCTCTCTCTTTTTGGCTTCGTAGCATAATACGGTTAGCCTATGAGACTGCTGGACAGCAGCCTCCTGAAAGAATTACAGCACATTCTACTAGAGCTGTGGCTTCCACTTGGGCCTTTAAGAATGAGGCTTCTGTTGAACAGATTTGCAAGGCTGCAACTTGGTCTTCTCTTCATACTTTTTCCAAATTTTACAAATTTGACACTTTTGCTTCTTCGGAGGCTGTTTTTGGGAGAAAGGTTCTACAGGCAGTGGTTCCTTCCGTATAAAGAGCCTGCCTGTCCCTCCCGTCATCCATGTACTTTAGCTTTGGTATTGGTATCCCAGAAGTAATGATGACCCGTGGACTGACCACACTTAACAGGAGAAAACAAAATTTATGCTTACCTGATAAATTCCTTTCTCCTGTAGTGTGGTCAGTCCACGGCCCGCCCTGTTTTTTATGGCAGGTCTAAAAAATTTTTTAAATTATACTCCAGTCACCACTGCACCCTTTGGCTTCTCCTTTCTCGTTGGTTCTTGGTCGAATGACTGGGTGTGACGTAGAGGGGAGGAGCTATATAGCAGCTCTGCTGGGTGAATCCTCTTGCACTTCCTGTTGGGGAGGAGTTAATATCCCAGAAGTAATGATGACCCGTGGACTGACCACACTACAGGAGAAAGGAATTTATCAGGTAAGCATAAATTTTGTTTTTTATGCTTTCACACTTTTTTCTTATCACCCTACTTCTTGGCTATGCGTTAAACTGATTTGTGGGTGTGGTGATGGGTGTATTTGTAGGCATTTTGAGGTTTGGGAAACTTTGCCCCTCCTGGTAGGAATGTATATCCCATACGTCACTAGCTCATGGACTCTTGCTAATATGAAAGAAATGAATTTATCAGGTAAGTTCTTACATAAATTATGTTTTTAAGAGCAGACTAGATATTTTTCCCCTAACCGTAAAGCTGGTTATTTACAATTGCATATAGAATTTTAAGATATTTTCATGTTAGAATGAAGTCCAGGCTTACTTTATTGAGAGGTCCCTTGCCAATGAGGAAAACACTTTGCATTGGTGGAGCTAAAGTGTCTCACCTTGGCAAAACCCTACTTATACATCTCAGGCACCTCAACACCATAAGAGCGCCACTTCTTTGCTGCAGGCAAAATAGCTTGAAAAAAATAGAGCCCGCCTCAGCCAGGAGCATGTGGACATTTTTGATGGAGTGAATAACAGAATGTTGCTAATAGTGATAGTCTACCTATTTGTAGTTCTACCTCTTTTCAAAAAGTCTGTGGTTTTGCTTAATTATAAAAATGTGCTCTGCTGCTTAAAAAATTGGACAAACAGTTGTGTTAATGTAATGTTTTAGTCTGATGTTTTATGTTTGTAACACTCAGTATAAATACAGGAAAAAAATATTGATTTTTTTTATCTGATTATTCGATTAATCGAATAAATAATCAGCCGATTAATCGATTATGAAAATAATCATTAGTTGCAGCCCTATGTATGCTAAATTCTGCATAGTGGATTTAAATATCCCTGAATTTTGTTAAGTACAAAAAGAAGCCTGGTATAATATACCAGATTATTACTTCAGAAAACTCCATGACAGTCTCACTAAAAGAGTTCAAGATGTGCTTAGTACCAAGCCATTTTGTTCTGAAAATTGTGTTTTGTTTTTTATATTCTGTGTACATATATCCTGTATTTTCTGTTTGTATTTTAGTAAAGAGACAGAAAATTAAATATGGATGGTCATTAAAACTTTGCTAAAACAACAAATCTAATGGTGGCCTAAGACTTTTGCATAGTACTGTGTGTGTGTGTGTGTGTATATAAAGGGATAAAAAAACTGCTGTGACAGCTGAGTGTCCAACTCTAGGGGATGCTATAACAGAGTCTGTATAATATGGGTCCAAACTAACTAATTCCTGTGAGCCACAGTAGTGTGACTAGTTGTATAATAGAATACCCAACTCTAACGGCAACTAATGACAATATGTGTACAATAAAGATATACAATATTAAAATTAAGATCTTATCTGTGTCTTCTTCAAAAAGATTGATATCACAAGTCCAGATATTGCGGGTAGTCCCAAATGATGATTAATCTGTGTTGGTGTTGCCAAATGATGCAGACTTGATGAATGACGGCAGCTCCTCTCATGTATAACAGCAGCAGTAATGAATCTGTGAAAAGGATCACAAAGAAAAGGTCGCCTCCTAGTGCAGTACTGCGATGATAATATACACAATAAACAAATCCTGTGTTGGAATGATACTCGCAAGGAGAGCAGCACCAGATGTGCTAAGTGGTACACGCTGGGGACTCACAGTGGCCCAGCAACACTGATCTGGGCACCGGATAGCAGGGTACAGGAAAATCCAAATGACTAAAAAGGCAAGTCAGGCTCTGGCTTCCATGTATAATGACATATATTTATTAAAATCGGATATAAAAACATAGGGTAATGTGTTCACCCCAAGTACATAAAAACAGCCGTGGTAACAGATTGTTACGTGTTTCTCAGCTTGTCTACCTGTTTCCTCAGGCATCTGTTAACATTATGGAAGCACTGACCTTTATATCTAAAACAGGAACCCTTGAGCTCCTCCCTACACCTTATTCCACAGGTGTGACCAATTAACAACAATTTCTTTGAACACTAAGTCTCACTATACCTTGAGCTCAAAAGCACATATTTGTTATCGGTGCATTTACCCAAAAAGCTATGATCGTAATAACAATCATATAAACATGCACAACATTACCTATAAACCTTCCATTGTCATACTATGTACATCCTTGCAAATATATACAAACTACTCACACAATGGCCCATTGTGATAAAGGGCCATAACCTCTTGAATTAAAAATATAAAAAAAAGTGCTTATACATATTTTGACCTTCCCCTCTCTTTGAGCAAGTCGATGTTTCCCCATTTTTACCAATGTATTAATAGTGTGCCCTATGTTGATTAATCAGAACATATATTTCATCCATTGTGGACTGGTGTTTATATAACTATCATCGTTATGGATTTAATGAATTTGCTCTGTGTGCTTAACCCCCATTGTTACGTGACATTTTCACATCATCTTGTAAAAACGATCATCTGTGAAGAAATATAGTGTACAACAATTGTCTATATGCATTTTGATTTACCTTATTTCTCAAAACTTGTATAGATCTAGAAATCATCATGATGATTAGTAAGAGAAAGATTTCTCTCACATCTACGGCGGCGAGGCTCTTCACTCTGAATCTAGAATTCTAAATAGAATCTAGATTCTGAGTGAAGAGCCTCGCCACCGTGGATGTGAGAGAAATCTTTCTCTTATGCAGACTTTTGAAATAGGCTATGACTCTGAGTCTATGATGGCGGTATGGGCACTGTACTTCAGCATGCACAACGCAGCTGTAGCTGAACTCGCTGCCCAACTTTGGTTACAGGACCTGCCCCATAATCAACCTGACATGGCATCCAGCCAATAAAATTACTTTTGTAGAATGAGTCTTGAACTGTCTTAATTGTGAGACTACTTATCATGCGCAGGCGCGGTACACAGATAAAGTTGTTTGACGGTCCCAGCGTGACGTAAAGAAAGAGCTCTCTCAGAGTGCGGCTGTATTTGTTAAAGTGGGACGGCTGATTTTTAAAGCTGTATTATTTGGGGCAAAATTACAATTTTCAGCCAGCAGGTCCTATTTAGGGCAAAAATACAATTTTCAGCCAGCTGGTCCTATTTGTAGCAAAAGTTTTATTTTTGCTACAAATAGGACCTGCTAGCTGAATGGTTTATTTTGCTACAAATAGGACCTGCTGGCTAAAAATTTTATTTTTGACACAAATAGACCTGCTAGCTGAAAATTTTATTTTTGCCATAAATAGACCTGCTAGACAAAAATTATATTTTTGCTACAAATAGGACCTGCTGGCTGAAAATGTTATTTCTCTTAAGTATGTTCAGTCCACGGGTCATCCATTACTTATGGGATATATTCTCCTTCCCAACAGGAAGTTGCAAGAGGATCACCCAAGCAGAGCTGCTATATAGCTCCTCCCCTCACATGTCATATCCAGTCATTCTCTTGCAACCCTCAACATAGAAGGAGGTCGCGAGAGGAGTTGGAGTTTTTATTTAATTATTCTTCAATCAAAAGTTTATTTTAAATGGCACCGGAGTGTGCTGTTTTTTCTATCTCAGGCAGTATTTGGAAGAAGAAACTGCCTG
This sequence comes from Bombina bombina, assembly GCF_027579735.1. NCBI lineage: Eukaryota > Metazoa > Chordata > Amphibia > Anura > Bombinatoridae > Bombina > Bombina bombina. The sequence continues at coordinate 610,823,747 of NC_069502.1, read as the reverse complement.
CGTTTTCTATGATCTTAGCAGGCGTAACTAAGATCCACTGGCTGTTCTCGACATTCTGAGGAGTGGGGTAACTTCAGAAAATGGGAATAGCATGCAGGGTCTCCCGCAAATGAGGTATGTGCAGTACAATATTTTCTGGGAATGGAATTGACTAAGAAAACACTGCTGTTACCCGTATGATGTAAGTACAGCCTTAAATGCAGTAGTAGTGACTGGTATCAGGCTGATAAATGTATGCACAGTAGAGTTATTTTCTAGGGACTAGAATTTGACTGAAAAAATACTGTTAATACTGATATAATGTGTGAGCCTTAACTGCAGTAGAAGCGACTGGTAGCAGGCTTAGTAATAACTTTACACAGCATCTGAAATGTTGTTGTTTTTTAAAAACGTTTACTGGCATGTTAATCGTTTTGTGAGGTACTTTGGTGATAAATCTTTTTGGGCATGATTTTTTTCCACATGGCTAACGTATATTTCTGCATTGAAACCGTTATATCAGGTCTCCCACTGTTGTAATAGGAGTGGGAGGGACCTTTTTTTAGTGCCTTGTTGCGCAGTTAAAATTCTAGCACAGTCTTCCTGCTTCTTCCTCTTTGATCCAGGACGTCTCCAGAGAGCTCAGTGATTTTCAAAATTCGTTTTTGAGGGAGGTAATCAGTCACAGCAGACCTGTGACAGTCTGTTTGACTGTGATAAAAGCGTTAAATCTTAATTTGATATCCGTTTTTGGGTACTGAGGGGTTAATCATCCTTTTGCTAATGGGTGCAATCCTCTGCTAATTAATACATTTAAAGAATTGTTGACTATAACTGAATTAGTTCTTTGTTATTCAACTGTGTTTTTTAAAAAAAGCGCTGCAGCGTTTTTTATATTGCTTGTAAACTTATTGAAAGTAATTTCCAAGCTTGCTAGCTTCATTGCTAGTCTGTTTAAACATGTCTGATACAGAGGAATCTGCTTGTTCATTATGTTTAAAAGCCGATGTGGAGCCCAATAGAAATATGTGTACCAATTGTATTGATATTACTTTCAATAAAAGTCAATCTGTACCGATAAAGAAATTATCACCAGACAACGAGGGGGAAGTTATGCCGTCTAACACTCCTCACGTGTCAGTACCTTTGTCTCCCGCTCGGGAGGTGCGTAAGATTGAGGCGCCAAGTACATCAAGGCCCTTACAAATCACTTTACATGATATGGCTAATGTTATGAAAGAAGTATTGTACAATATGCCCGAGTTAAGAGGCAAGCGCGACAGCTCTGGGTTAAGGACAGAGCGCGCCGATGACACGAGAGCCATGTCTGATACTGCGTCACAATTTGCAGAACATGAGGACGGAGAGCTTCATTCTGTGGGTGACGGTTCTGATTCGGGGAGACCGGATTCAGAAATTTTAAATTTAAGCTTGAGAACCTCCGCGTGTTGCTAGGGGAGGTGTTAGCGGCTCTGAATGATTGTGACACGGTGGCAATCCCAGAGAAATTATGTAGGCTGGATAAATACTATGCGGTACCGGTGTGTACTGACGTTTTTCCTATACCAAAGAGGCTTACAGAGATTATTAGCAAGGAGTGGGATAGACCCGGTGTGCCTTTTTCCCCTCCTCCGGTATTTAGAAAAATGTTCCCTATAGACGCCACCACACGAGACCTATGGCAGACGGTCCCTAAGGTGGAGGGAGCAGTTTCTACTTTAGCCAAGCGTACCACTATCCCGGTGGAGGGTAGCTGTGCTTTCTCAGATCCAATGGATAAAAAATTAGAGGGTTACCTTAAGAAAATGTTTGTTCAACAAGGTTTTATATTACAGCCTCTTGCATGCATTGCGCCTGTCACTGCTGCAGCGGCATTCTGGTTTGAGTCTCTGGAAGAGGCGATTCGCACAGCACCATTGGATGAATCTTTGAGCAAGATTAGAACCCTTAAGCTGGCTAATGCGTTTGTTTCGGATGCCGTAGTGCATTTAACCAAACTAACGGCTAAGAATTCCGGATTCGCCATACAGGCGCGCAGAGCGCTATGGCTTAAATCCTGGTCAGCAGATGTAACTTCTAAGTCTAAACTACTAAACATTCCTTTCAAAGGGCAGACCTTATTCGGGCCCGGCTTGAAGGAAATTATTGCTGACATTACTGGAGGTAAGGGCCACACCCTTCCTCTGGACAGGGTCAAATCAAAGGCCAAACAGTCTAATTTTCGTGCCTTTCGTAATTTCAAGGCAGGAGCAGCATCAACTTCCTCCGCTCCAAAACAGGAAGGAACTACTGCTCGTTACAGACAGGGTTGGAAAGGCAACCAGTCATGGAACAAGGGCAAGCAGGCCAGAAAGCCTACTTCCGCCCCTAAGACAGCATGAAGACAGGGCCCCCTTTCCGGAGACGGATCTAGTGGGGGGCAGACTTTCTCTCTTCGCCCAGGCTTGGGCAAGAGATGTACAGGATCCCTGGACGTTGGAGATTATATCTCAGGGATACCTTCTGGATTTCAAAACTTCTCCTCCACGAGGGAGGTTTCATCTGTCAAGGTTATCAACAAACCTAGTAAAGAAAGAGGCATTTCTACAATGTGTACAAGACCTCTTAGTGATGGGAGTGATCCACCCAGTTCCGCGAACGGAACAGGGGCAAGGGTTTTATTCAAATCTGTTTGTGGTTCCCAAGAAAGAGGGAACCTTCAGACCAATCTTAGACTTAAGAATCTTAAACAAATTCCTAAGGGTTCCATCGTTCAAGATGGAAACCATTCGGACCATCCTACCCATGATCCAAGAGGGTCAATATATGACCACAGTGGACTTAAAGGATGCCTACCTTCACATACCGATTCACAAAGATCATTATCGGTACCTAAGGTTTGCCTTTCTAGACAGGCATTACCAGTTTGTAGCTCTTCCCTTCGGGTTGGCTACGGCCCCGAGAATTTTTACAAAGGTTCTGGGCTCACTTCTGGCGGTACTAAGACCACGAGGCATAGCGGTGGCTCCGTACCTAGACGACATTCTGATACAAGCGTCAAGTTTTCAAAATGCAAAGTCTCATACAGAGATAGTTCTAGCATTTCTGAGGTCGCATGGGTGGAAAGTGAACGTGGAAAAGAGTTCTCTGTTACCACTCACAAGGGTCCCTTTTCTAGGGACTCTTATAGATTCTGTAGAGATGAAGATTTACCTGACGGAGTCCAGGTTATCAAAGATTCTCAATGCTTGCCGTGTCCTTCACTCCATTCCAAGCCCATCAGTAGCTCAGTGTATGGAAGTAATCGGCTTAATGGTCACGGCAATGGACATAGTGCCTACATCTCAGACCGCTGCAACTATGCATGCTAAGTCAATGGAACGGGATTACTCAGATCTGTCCCCTTTGCTAAATCTGGACCAGGAGACCAGAGATTCTCTTCTCTGGTGGTTGTCACGGGTTAATCTGTCCAAAGGAATGACTTTTCGCAGACCAGATTGGACGATTGTAACAACAGATGCCAGCCTACTAGGCTGGGGAGCAGTCTGGAACTCCCTGAAGGCTCAGGGATCGTGGACTCAGGAGGAGAGACTCCTCCCGATAAACATTCTAGAATTAAGAGCAATATTCAATGCTCTTCTAGCTTGGCCTCAGTTAGCAACACTGAGGTTCATCAGTTTTCAGTCGGACAACATCACGACTGTGGCTTACATCAATCATCAAGGGGGAACCAGGAGTTCCCTAGCGATGTTGGAAGCCTCGAAGATAATTCGCTGGGCAGAGACTCACTCTTGCCACCTGTCAGCGATCTACATCCCAGGCGTGGAGAACTGGGAGGCGGATTTTCTAAGTCGCCAGACCTTTCATCCGGGGGAGTGGGAACTCCACCCGGATGTATTTGCTCAACTGATTCGTCGTTGGGGCAAACCGGATCTGGATCTCATGGCATCTCGCCAGAACGCCAAGCTTCCTTGTTACGGATCCGGGTCCAGGGACCCGGGTGCGGTGCTGGTAGATGCACTAGCAGCCCCTTGGGTTTTCAACATAGCTTATGTGTTTCCACCGTTTCCGTTGCTGCCTCGTCTGATTGCTAGGATCAAACAGGAGAGAGCATCAGTGATTCTGATAGCGCCTGCGTGGCCACGCAGGACCTGGTATGCAGACCTAGTGGACATGTCGTCCTGTCCACCATGGTCTCTACCCCTGAGGCAGGACCTCATTTAGGGTCCTTTCAACCATCCAAACCTAATTTCTCTGAGGCTGACTGCTTGGAAATTGAACGCTTGATTCTATCAAAGCGTGGGTTTTCGGATTCGGTTATTGATACATTAATACAGGCTCGGAAACCTGTTACCAGAAAAATTTATCACAAGATATGGCGTAAATATTTATATTGGTGTGAATCCAAGAGTTACTCATGGAGTAAGGTTAGGATTCCTAGGATATTGTCTTTTCTACAAGAGGGTTTAGAAAAGGGCTTATCCGCTAGTTCACTAAAGGGACAGATTTCTGCTCTGTCTATTCTTTTACACAAGCGTCTGGCAGAGAATCCAGACGTCCAGGCTTTTTGTCAGGCTTTGGCTAGGATTAAGCCTGTGTTTAAAACTGTTGCTCCTCCGTGGAGCTTAAACTTGGTTCTTAAAGTTCTTCAGGGTGTTCCGTTTGAACCCCTTCATTCCATTGATATTAAGCTTTTATCTTGGAAAGTTCTGTTTTTGATGGCTATTTCCTCGCCTCGAAGAGTCTCTGAGTTATCTGCCTTACATTGTGATTCTCCTTATCTGATCTTTCATTCAGACAAGGTAGTCCTGCGTACTAAACCTGGGTTTTTACCTAAGGTTGTTTCTAACAGGAATATCAATCAAGAGATTGTTGTTCCATCATTATGTCCTAATCCTTCTTCAAAGAAGGAACGTCTCTTGCATAATCTAGACGTGGTCCTTGCCCTGAAGTTCTACTTACAGGCAACTAAAGATTTTCGACAAACTTCTTCTCTGTTTGTCGTTTACTCTGGACAGAGGAGAGGTCAAAAGGCTTCGGCTACCTCTCTCTCTTTTTGGCTTCGTAGCATAATACGCTTAGCCTATGAGACTGCTGGACAGCAGCCTCCTGAAAAAATTACAGTTCATTCCACTAGAGCTGTGGCTTCCACCTGGGCCTTTAAGAATGAGGCCTCTGTTGAACAGATTTGCAAGGCTGCAACTTGGTCTTCACTTCATACTTTTTACAAATTTTACAAATTTGACACTTTTGCTTCTTCGGAGGCTGGTTTTGGGAGAAAGGTTCTACAGGCAGTGGTTCCTTCTGTTTAATGTTCCTGCCTTGTCCCTCCCATCATCCGTGTACTTTAGCTTTGGTATTGGTATCCCATAAGTAATGGATGACCCGTGGACTGAACACACTTAACAAGAGAAAACATAATTTATGCTTACCTGATAAATGTATTTCTCTTGTAGTGTGTTCAGTCCACGGCCCGCCCTGTCTTTTTGAGGCAGGTTCTAAATTTTAAATTATAACTCCAGTCACCACTGCACCCTATAGTTTCTCCTTTCTCGTCTTGTTTCGGTCGAATGACTGGATATGACATGTGAGGGGAGGAGCTATATAGCAGCTCTGCTTGGGTGATCCTCTTGCAACTTCCTGTTGGGAAGGAGGATATATCCCATAAGTAATGGATGACCCGTGGACTGAACACACTACAAGAGAAATAAATTTATCAGGTAAGCATAAATTATGTTTTTTACCCCATATAGGACCTGCTGGCTGAAAATTGTATTTTTTCCATAAATAGACCTGTTAGCTGAAAATTTTATTTTTGCCATAAATAGACCTGTTAGCTGAAAATTTTATTTTTGCCATAAATAGATCTGTTAGCTGAAATTTTTATTTTTGCCATAAATAGACCTGTTAGCTGAAAATTTTATTTTTGCTACAAATAGGACCTGTTAGCTGAAAATTTTATTTTTGCTACAAATAAGACCTGCTGGCTGAAAATTTTATTTTTGTCATGCATAGGACCTGCTGGCTAAAAAATGTATTTCCAGCTAGCAGGTCCTATTTTGTAGCAAAAATGCAGTGTGTGCTGGACTATTCTTTGTGTTTTTTGAATAAATATATTATTGTAATTTATTATTATAAAGACCTGTTTTTTTTGTTTTTGTTTTTTTTTAGGTGACAACGTCACTTGGAATAAAATTTAGAGGTAGCCCCTGCCTTACAAAAGTCTGCCCCCCCCCCCCCCCCGCTCTATACAATACAGGGCTTCTCTAGCTTTTGCGGGGAGTAATGTGTGGAGCCTTCTAGCTACAGTTTCATGCTGTGCGGCCTTCTGGGAATTGTTGTTTTTAGAACACAATGTAAAGGGAAATGTATGTCAACTTAAAATCAGCTTGGACTAGCTGGTTACCTCTATCTTGGAAGAGGTGATATTCATTTTGTGTGTTTTTTGCCCTTGACGCCCACTTTCAGAAGCATGTTAAATTCACATTGTTAGTGTGTGGATTAAAGCAGCTGTTAGAATCTGCAAATACATTTTTGTATATAGTCTTTGCTGTTTGATATGCAGTTTTTGTTTTCTATGTAACATCTAATAACCTATAATCCTGATTTTTATTTATTTTAAGAAAGGACATTTTGTTATCTTGCATTTCCCATTAATATGACTGTGGGGGTACTCTAGCTTGAACAGCATTCATTGCTTGCTTCTCATACCCCACCTCTTCTGTTTGTTTTCCCAAGCTCACTTCTGATGCTCATTGCATTGAGATGCCCTTTTGAAAGTTAATTGGATATTAACATAAGCAATAAACAGTAAGCCAAAGTGAATGGAGTCTTTTTAAACTTTCAAACAACTATTTTAATGGAAATGTAAACCCAGCTGTATCAAGGCTACCTTGGCCTACTTGAAATGGCAGCATAAAAGTAGGTGCCATGGCAACAAGGCAGCTTTATGTTTATGTCCATGACTAGTAAGGCAGGATGAAAGAAGTCCCGCAGTATTATTCATTATGTTCATTGGCTTCTAAAAAGCATCTAGCGACAGTCTAAAGTGCCACTTGACTCTCTTCTAATTTCCAGTGTCTTTACCATTTCTCTTTATGTGAAGAGGTTGGGAGGGAAGGATTTGGAGGTAATATGTTAGTTACACAGACTTCTTCCCACAAATAGAAATTTACTCTAAAACTATAGCAACATTTAATCATACACCACTTTTATCCATAGCTTATTAAAGTTGTATCAGGGCTAGATTAAATGCAAAAGTCTAGTTTTTTTTTTTTTTTAGATAAAATGCACAGGTCTGGTGAAGCAGAAATGTTTGCAATGGTATTAATAAATCTGTTCAACAACAATAAGTGTCCTAACAAGGCACTTTATGTAGAGAGCTTTAGAAAGGGGCTGTAACTTTAGAACCAATTAGTTCTATGATTCTTGTTCTATGGCTTACCGGCAGTATTTTCTCATGAGCACTATTGGATGGCATTTGATCTGGTTTTAAAAAACAAAACAAAAAAACCTCTTTAGCAGAATTTTTTTTTTTGGTGCTTTATAATTATTTTTAACATTAATGTTTCTGGTGGTATTATTGTAGACAGTTTCTTAACTTCCCTCCCTCAAGTTAAAGGGACATGCCACCCACATTTTTTCTTTTATGATTTAGAAAGATAATGCAATTTTAAACATCTTTCTAATTTACTTATATTATCTAATTTGTTTTATTCTCTTGATATTCTTTGATGAAAAGCATATCTAGATATGCTCACTAGCTGCTTATTGCTTGCTGCACATAGAAGCCTCGTGTGATTGGCTCACCATGTGCATTGCTTTTTCTTCAACTAAGGATATTTAAAAAATGAAGCAAAATTAAATAATGGAAGTAAATTGTAATGTTTAAATTTCTATTCTCTATCTGAATCATGAAAAAGATTTTGGGTTTAGTGGCCCTTTAACTTAGTTTAACATATAGCTGATCCAATTTTAAAGGGATATTATACTTATATTTTTTCTTTCATAGATAGGATGTTTAAAACATGTATAAATGTGTTGTCCCTATCAACCAGGGACAAACAGAACAGAGTTCCAGTTGTCCAAATGTATGCACTTCTTGTTGGTTTCACTTTAAATTAAACCGCTTTTTCCAGCTGGTATGTAATAAATTGTTTTAAAAATGCTTCTTTGTGTCATTTAAAATGTCCGATTTTTTTCCTTTTGAAACTGCCACCTCTACTGAAAATATGAACCTTCTCTGTGAATGAAATCACAAGACAAAGGCGCCTCCTAGTGTGATACAGTTGGTACAAGATGAATAATAAGGTTGTCAAATGGAGTAGCACCCAATTCTGCTCAGTAGTGCCTACTGGGAGTTTTCAGTGTCCCAGCTCACTGCCACAGCGATACTGCCGGTCTTTCCAATGACATCTATACTCTAAACTTTTCTCCCTTTTAATGTATTTTGAATGATTAATTTTACCTGTTACAATGTATTAATTTGTTTACAAATAGCTAGTTTTTTATGGGAGAAAGATAGCACAAGAAAAGATGCTCCTGCTAGTGCTTTTGGATGGTGCTCTGACAAAATGCAGGACGACATTTGGCCGACGGACATTTGGCTGACAGACAGAAATCTAAAGAATGTTCTGATTTCGGCCGAGGGCAGATACGTTCCAGAGTGCTCTGTTCTAATCAGAGCCTCGGGCGCCGCAACTGCCTCTGGGAACCTTACCATGGGTCCCAGACCGCACGTCTTGTAATTCTCTGTCTGGGAAATTATCTATCTATCAAATCTATCTATTTATCAAATCTATCTATTGTATCTATCAAATGTATCTATTGCATCTATTGATCTATCTATCTAATCTATGTATATATCTATCAAATATATCTATCTCGTGGCCGGACTGTTATCTGACAGCCACTTGTGTTTCGGCCAAATGTCCGTCGGCTAAAAGTCCTGCCACGTTTTGGATACAGTGTCCACTGCTTCCCTGAGTTTATTGTCCCTTTAAACATTCAAAGTAAAATGTATATTTTTGCAAATGCTGAACCTCCCATCCCAGGTAAATTTTGCAGAATGTGCTCCTTTGTGTAATCTGAAAAATCTAGGTTTATGCTATGAACTAATTTCCACATAGATTGGATTATAAAATTGACTGAAATGTACATGACTGCTATTTGCTACCAAAAGTGAAAAACAAAGGTAATAAAATATATATATATTCCATTTGCTTCATGCACTCACTCTTTAGATATCCCATATGTAGCCCAGGTGACTCCTCAATGAAAGACATTTAGATCAGGGAATGTTTTTTTCCAATACTAGACAGAAAAAATCTGAAGCACACGTTCTCCATTTTATTTCCACATATACACCCGCCAGTTCAATAGTTAAGAAAACGTTTTAAGACAAAAAATTAGCAAATAATTAGTTCATTTTGTCTGAAGACCCCAGCTTACCCTTTTCTGGGGTAAAACCTCCCTGCATGGTATACAAGATAGGCAGTAGCTTTAAAACCATGTTGGTCAAACATGATATCCCTTGTGAGTCTTATACATGGTTACCAAAAGGTCGAGTGGGCTGCTTTAAATGTGGCAGTTGTGTCACCTGTAACACCATGGTATCAGGTGACACATTCACCCACCCTCCTAGATCTAAGAAATGTAGGCATAGATTTTCTTGTACCTCAGACTATGTGGTGTATATTATCATTTGCCCATGTGGGAAATAAGTTGGCAAGACCTGTACATCTTTCAGAGTGCCATCAGGGTTGCTTATAAAGACGGCACAAGGGAGCCACCTGTGGCCTGTAACTTTTTAGAAAATAAGCACACTATATCTATGCTTAGAACATTGGTAATAGACAGGATTCCCCCTTTTAAAAAAAGGAGGAAACAGAGATGAGGGGCTCTTAAAAAGAGAAGCACAGTGGATACACAGATTAGGCACAATGCATCTGAGGGGATTAAACACCCATTTGGATTTGTCTTTATTTTACTAATTTGATTGTTGCTAAAATAAAATTTAGTTTGGTAAAATGTGTTATAACTTAAAGGGACACTGAACCAAAAATGTTTCATTTGTGATTCAGATAGAGCATGCAATTTTAAGCAACTTTCTAATTTACTCCTATTATTAAAATTTCTTCATTCTCTTGGTATCTTTATTTGAAATGCAAGAATGTAAGTTTAGATGCCGGCCCATTTTTGGTTAACAACCTGGGTTGTTCTTGCTGATTGGTGGATAAATTCATCCACCAATAAAAAAGTGTTGTTCACAGTTCTGAACCAAAAAAAGAAAGATAGCAAGAGAATAAAGAAAAATTCATAATAGGAGTAAATTAGAAAGTTGCTTAAAATTGCATGCTCTATCTGAATCACGAAAGAAAAAATTTGGGTTCAGTGTCCCTTTAACCCCTTAAGAACCAAGGACGTACGCCATACGTCCTCAAAAAAGTCACTTAAAGACCGAGGACGTATGGCTTACGTCCTTGGTATTGGAAAGCGGTGTAAGCGATCCTGCTCGCTTCCAGACGCTTTCCGGTTATTGCAGTGATGCCTCGATATCGAGGCATCCTGCAATAACCTTGCATGGCCATCCGATGCAGAAAGAGCCACTCTGTGGCCCTCTCTGCACCGGACATTGATGGCCGGTATCATTGGTGGGTGGGAGGCGGGTGGCCTGTGACGTGGAGGGGGGCGGGATCATGGGCAAGGGTTGCATGGGGCGAGCGCAGTGACGTGTGCGCGGGCGTGGGTGGGAACGACTACACTACAGAAAATTTGTAAAATAAAAGTGGGACAAATATATTATAAAATTTAAAATATAAAACATCAAAGCGATCTGGGAGGTGGTGGGGGGTTGGTGTTTGGGGGGGGTAAGCTACACTACAGAAAAAAAAAATTACATTTAAAAAAAGACAAACTTTTTTTTTGTAAACTGGGTACTGGCAGACAGCTGCCAGTACCCAAGATGGCTACCAATAAGGTAGAGGGGGAGGGTTAGAGAGCTGTTTAGGGAGGATCAGGGAGTTTGGGGTCTAAGGGGGTCCTACACAATAGCATATGTAAATATGCTAAAAAAATATATAAAACAAAAAAGATACCTTTCTCTTACATGGTGTATCCAGTCCACAGATTCATCCTTACTTGTGGGATATTCTCAATCCCTACAGGAAGTGGCAAAGAGAGCACACAGCAGAGCTGTCCATATAGCTCCGTCCCCCCAGTCATTCTCTTTGCCGCTCTAACAAGTAGCATCTCCACGGGAGGGTAAAGAGTATGTGGTGTTAGATTTGTAGTTTTTATTTCCTCAATCAAGAGTTTATTTTAAAATAGTGCCGGTTTGTACTATTTACTCTGAGGCAGAAAGGGATGAAGATTTTGGCTGAGAGGAAAAAGATTTTAGCATGTTGTAACTAAAATCCATTGCTGTTCCCACACAGGACTGTTGAGTATTGGAGAACTTCAGTTGGGGGGAACAGTTTGCAGGCTTAACTGCTTAAGGTATGCTCAGTCACTTTTTTTCTAACAAGACTTAGTAATGCTAGAAGACTGACAGAAATCTCCATGTGGGAAGGTAAGCCATATTCTCAGACTCAGTATAGAAGGATGGCTTGGTTAAAAGGGCTTAAACACTGGTGGACACTGTTATGGGGAAAATCTATTATTTTTTTATATAATCTGATGTTTGCACAAGTGTGTGTCATGTTTGGAACACTTTATAGGGGTTTTATACGCCTGGCATTATTTTAGACACCAATATTGACTCAGGAAGGCCCCACAACTCCGGAGTGAAGAGGGAGGGGGCCTAATTTTCGCGCCTCAGTTGCGCAGTTGTTTTGCAAGTCAGCTTCATGCAGCTTCACATGTAGAGTCCAGAGATTGCAGAAGGACTTCAGGGAGGCTTATTTTGTTCCAAAACTAATCCCCAAGGAAGGTAGGGCCACAGCAGAGACTGTGGCATCGTGCTGTAGTGTGTTAAACCGGTGGCAGCTTCAATTTGCTCCGGTTTGGGCAATAAGGGGTTAATTGGCTTGAAACTTGGTGTGCAATCTTTTCAAAGCATTAGGATCATATGGTGTAAATTTCATAAAGATCGGATGTTTTTTTGAGATTTGGTAAAAAAGTGGGTGCTTTTTATTATTTAAAGGCACAGTAACGTCTTTTCAAAAAGTGTATTTTTTTGTATTTAAGTGCTATCTAAGTCTGTCTAACATGTCTGAGCCTACAGATAGACCTTGTTCTATGTGTTTGAAAGCCATGGCGGTACCCCCATTGCATTTGTGTTTAAAGTGTGCTAAGGTATCTAAACATTTTAATGACCATGCAGTAACACTTAAAAATGTAGCCCAAGATGATTCTTTGACGGAAGGTAATGAGGATAGTCCTCCTTCCTCTCCCCATGTGTCTACACCAGTTACACCCGCGCAAGCGTTGCCTAGTACCTCTAGCGCATTGTGCCCTATTACATTACAACAATTAGCAGAAGTCATGGATAATTCCCTTGCGGCATTTCTATCCAAACTGCCATTTTTTCCAAAAAAGCGTGATAGCTCAGTTTTAAGAACAGAGGATGAGCAATCAGAAGCTTTGGATGATTTATCTGTAGTACCCTCACAACACTCTGAAGTGGCAGTGAGGGATGGTCTGTCCGAGGGAGAAATTTCTGACACAGGAAAAATTTCTCAGCGGGCAGAGTCAGATTCATTAGCGTTTAAATTTAAGCTGGAACACCTCCGCGTCCTGCTTAAGGAGGTTTTAGCTACGCTAGATGATTGTGACCCCGTGGTGGTCCCTGAAAAATTGTGTAAAATGGACAGATTTTTAGAGGTCCCTGTATACACTGATGCGTTTCCGATCCCAAAGAGGGTGGCGGATATTGTGACTAAGGAGTGGGAGAGACCAGGTGTACCTTTTGTTCCCCCCCTTTCTTTAAGAAAATGTTCCCCATAAATGACCCCAGGTGGGACGCGTGGCAGACGGTCCCTAAGGTGGAGGGAGCAGTTTCAACACTTGCTAAGTGTACAACTATACCAACAGAAGACAGTTGTGCTTTTAAAGACCCTATGGATAAAAAATTGGAAGGTTTGCTGAAGAAAATGTTTGTTCTGCAAGGTTTCCTTCTCCAGCCAATTGCCTGCATTATTCCTGTAACTACTGCAGCGGCTTTTTGGTTTGAGGCGCTGGAGGAGTCGCTCCAGAGGGAGACTTCATATGACGAAGTCATGGATAGAATTCATGCTTTAAAGCTGGCTAATTCTTTTATCACTGATGCCGCTTTCCAATTAGCTAAGTTAGCGGTGAAAAATTCAGGTTTTGCCATTATGACGCGAAGAGCGCTTTGGCTCAAATCATGGTCGGCTGACGTGTCGTCCAAAACAAAATTACTAAACATTCCTTTCAAGGGAAAGACCCTTTTTGGTCCCGAGTTGAAAGAAATTATCGCGGATATCACTGGGGGAAAGGGTCATGCCCTCCCGCAGGATAGACCGTTCAAGGCTAAAAACAAGGCTAATTTTCGCTCCTTTCGCAACTTCAAACTCTGCTGCCGCTAAGCAAGAGGGTAACGCTTCCCAGCCTAAAGCAACCTGGAAACCCTTGCAGGGCTGGAATAAGGGTAAACAGACCAAGAAGCCTGCTGCCAAGACAGCATGAAGGGGTAGCCCCCCGATCCGGGACTGGATCTAGTAGGGGGCAGACTTTCTCTCTTTGCTCAGGCTTGGGCACGAGACGTTCCAGATCCCTGGGCATTAGAAATTGTTGCTCAGGGGTATCTTCTAGAATTCAAGGACTCTCCCCCAAGGGGAAGGTTCCACATTTCTCGTTTTTCTTCAGACCAGACAAAGAAACAGGCGTTCTTACGCTGTGTCGAAGATCTTCTAAAGATGGGAGTGATACACCCAGTTCCAATTGCAGAACAAGGACTGGGATTTTACTCAAACCTGTTTGTAGTTCCCAAGAAGGAAGGACATTTCAGGCCAATCCTGGATCTAAAAATTCTAAACAAATTCCTCAGAGTTCCATCTTTCAAAATGGAAACTATTCGGACAATCTTGCCGATGATCCAGGATGGTCAATATATGACTACCGTGGATCTAAAGGATGCGTACCTACATATTCCTATCCACAAAGATCATCATCAGTTCCTAAGGTTCGCCTTTCTGGACACGCATTACCAGTTCGTGGCTCTTCCTTTTGGGTTGGCCACCGCTCCCAGAATTTTCACAAAGGTGCTAGGGTCCCTTCTAGCGGTACTAAGACCGCGGGGCATTGCAGTAGCACCTTACCTAGGTGACATCTTAATACAGGCGTCGTATTTTCACAGAGCAAAGGCTCATACGGACATTGTTCTGGCCTTTCTAAGGTCTCACGGGTGGAAGGTGAACGTAGAAAAAAGTTCTCTGTCCCCGCTCACAAGGGTTCCCTTCCTGGGAACAATAATAGACTCGATAGAAATGAAAATCTTTCTGACAGAAGTCAGGAAGTCAAAGCTTTTGAATACTTGCCGAGTTCTTCATTCCATTTCTCGGCCTTCTGTGGCTCAGTGCATGGAGGTAATCGGTCTAATGGTTGCGGCAATGGACGTAGTCCCTTTTGCCCGAATTCATCTAAGACCACTGCAACTGTGCATGCTCAAACAGTGGAATGGGGATTATGCAGATTTGTCTCCTCAAATACAAATGGACCAGAAAACCAGAGACTCTCTTCTCTGGTGGTTGTCTCAGGATCACCTGTCTCAGGGAATGAGTTTCCGCAGACCGGAGTGGATCATTGTCACGACCGATGCCAGTCTGTTAGGCTGGGGTGCGGTCTGGGACTCCCTGAAAGCTCAGGGTCTATGGTCTCGGGAAGAATCTCTTCTCCCGATAAACATTTTGGAACTCAGAGCGATATTCTATACGCTCCAGGCATGGCCTCAACTAGCGGAGGCCAAATTCATCAGATTTCAGTCGGACAACATCACGACTGTAGCGTACATCAATCATCAGGGAGGAACAGAGAGTTCCCTAGCGATGAAGGAAGTAACCAAGATCATCAAATGGGCGGAGGATCACTCCTGCCACCTATCTGCAATTCACATCCCAGGAGTAGACAACTGGGAGGCAGATTATCTGAGTCGTCAGACTTTCCATCCGGGGGAGTGGGAACTCCACCCCGAGGTCTTTGCTCAGCTAACCCAGCTATGGGGCATTCCAGAATTGGATCTGATGGCGTCCCGTCAGAACACCAAACTTCCCCTTTACGGATCCAGATCCAGGGATCCCAAGGCGGCATTGATAGATGCTTTAGTAGCGCCTTGGTCATTCAGTCTAGCTTATGTCTTTCCACCGTTTCCTCTTCTCCCTCGGCTAGTAGCCAGAATCAAACAGGAGAAGGCTTCGGTAATTCTGATAGCGCTTGCCTGGCCACGCAGGACTTGGTATGCAGACCTAGTGGACATGTCATCGGCTCCACCAGGGAAACTGCCATCGAGGCAGGATCTTCTAATTCAAGGTCCATTCAAGCATCCAAATCTAGTTTCTCTGCAACTGACTGCTTGGAGATTGAACGCTTAATTCTAGCTAAGCGTGGGTTCTCTGAATCAGTTATAGATACTCTGATCCAGGCAAGAAAGCCTGTCACCAGGAAAATTTACCATAAGATATGGCGGAAATATCTTTGTTGGTGCGAATCCAAAGGTTACTCGTGGAGTAAGGTTAGGATTCCAAGGATATTGTCTTTTTTCCAAGAAGGATTGGAGAAAGGTTTGTCAGCTAGTTCCTTAAAGGGACAGATATCTGCTCTGTCTATCCTGTTACACAAGCGTCTGGCAGCTGTACCAGACGTTCAGGCGTTTGCACAGGCCCTAGTTAGAATCAAGCCTGTCTACAGACCTGTGGCTCCTCCATGGAGTCTAAATTTAGTTCTTTCAGTTCTTCAAGGGGTTTCGTTTGAACCTTTGCATTCCATAGATATTAAGTAATTATCTTGGAAAGTTTTGTTTTTGGTAGCTATTTCTTCTGCTCGAAGAGTTTCTGAATTGTCTGCTTTGCAGTGTAATTCACCCTATCTGGTGTTCCATGCAGATAAGGTTGTTTTGCGTACAAAACCTGGTTTTCTTCCAAAAGTGGTTTCTAATAAGAATATTAACCAGGAAATCTTTGTTCCTTCTCTGTGCCCTAATCCATTTTCTAAGAAGGAACGACTGTTACACAATCTTGATGTGGTTCGTGTTTTAAAA
The DNA here is from genome assembly GCF_027579735.1 of Bombina bombina. Lineage (NCBI taxonomy): Eukaryota > Metazoa > Chordata > Amphibia > Anura > Bombinatoridae > Bombina > Bombina bombina. The sequence goes on along the minus strand of NC_069502.1, from coordinate 610,807,576 downwards.
TTCTATTTAAAAGCAACTAAAGATTTCAGACAAACATCATCCTTGTTTGTTGTCTATTCTGGTAAGAGGAGAGGTTAGAAAGCGACTGCTACCTCTCTTTCCTTCTGGCTGAAAAGCATCATCCGATTGGCTTATGAGACTGCTGGACAGCAGCCTCCTGAACGAATTGCAGCTCATTCCACTAGAGCTGTGGCTTCCACATGGGCTTTCAAGAATGAGGCTTCTGTTGAACAGATTTGTAAGGCAGCGACTTGGTCTTCACTGCATACATTTGCCAAGTTTTACAAATTCGATACTTTTGCTTCTTCGGAGGCTATTTTTGGGAGAAAAGTTTTGCAAGTAGTGGTGCCTTCCGTTTAGGTTACCTGACTTGTTCCCTCCCTTCATCCGTGTCCTAAAGCTTTGGTATTGGTATCCCACAAGTAAGGATGAATCAGTGGACTGGATACACCATGTAAGAGAAAACAGAATTTATGCTTACCTGATAAATTACTTTCTCTTACGGTGTATCCAGTCCACGGCCTGCCCTGGCAATTAAGTCAGGTTCAAATTTATTTTAGTAAAACTACAGTCACCACTGCACCCTATAGTTTCTCCTTTTTCTCCTAACCGTCGGTCGAATGACTGGGGGGCGGAGCCTGAGGGGAGCTATATGGACAGCTCTGCTGTGTGCTCTCTTTGCCACTTCCTGTAGGGATTGAGAATATCCCACAAGTAAGGATGAATCCGTGGACTGGATACACCATAAGAGAAAGTAATTTATCAGGTAAGCATAAATTCTGTTTTTATATTAGTACTGGCAGACTTTCTGCCAGTACTTAAGATGGCGGGGACAATTGTGTGGTGAGGAAGGGAAGAGAGCTCTTTGGGTGGGATCAGGGGGTCTGATGTGTCAGGTGGGAGGCTGATCTCTACACTAAAGCTAAAATTTACCCTGCAAGCCCCCTACAAGCTACCTAATTAAAGGGACATTATACACTCATTTTTTCTTTGAATAAATGTTTTGTAGATGATCTATTTATATAGCCCATAAAGTTGTGTTTTTTTTGTTTTTATAGCTTTGCTTATTTTTAAATAACATTGCTCTGATTTTCAGACTCCTAACCAAGCCCCAAAGTTTTATGAGAATACCGTCAGCTACCTTCTCCAGCTTGCTCCTGCTTGTATAAAGGGTCTTTTCATATGCAAAAGAAGGGGGATGGGGGGAGTGTCTTATTTCCCACTTGCAGTGGGCTTTCCAGCTACTTTTTCAGTAGAGCTAAACTGAAAGCTTCTAAGTAAGTTTTTAAACAGTTTTATACTGGATTTTTAGATCAGTATCTGCATTTTATTCTTTATAGTAGTGTTTATTACATGCAGTTATATGAAAAGGAGTGTATACTGTCCCTTTAACCCCTTCACTGCTGGGCATAATTCACGTGTGGTGCGCAGTGGCATTTAGCGGCCTTCTAATTATCAAAAAGCAACGCCAAAGCCATATATGTCTGCTATTTCTGAACAAAGGGGATCCCAGAGAAGCATTTACAACCATTTGTGCCATAATTGCACAAGCTGTTTGTAAATAATTTCAGTGAGAAACCTAAAGTTTGTGACAAAGTGAACGTTTTTTTTTTTATTTGATCGCATTTGGCGGTGAAATGGTGGCATGAAATATACCAAAATGGGCCTATATCAATACTTTGGGTTGTCTACTACACTAAAGCTAAAATTAACCCTACAAGCTTCCAACAAGATCCCTAATTAACCACTTCACTGCTGGGCATAATACACGTGTGGTGCGCAGAGTACTAGCAAAGTACTACTTGTATTTATTGCCCTATAACTTTCAAAAAAAGCAAAGAACATGTAAACATTGGGTATTTCTAAACTCAGGACAATTTAGAAACTATTTAGCATGGGAGTTTTTTGGTGGTTGTAGATGTGTAACAGATTTTGGGGTTCAAAGTAAGAAAAAGTGTGTGTTTTTCCATTTTTTCCTCATTTTATATTTTTTTTTTTTATAGTAAATTATAAGATATAATGAAAATAATGGTATCTTTAGAAAGTCCATTTAATGGCGAGAAAAACGATATATAACATGTGTGGGTACAGTAAATGAGTAAGGAAAATTACAGCTAAACACAAACACTGCAGAAATGCAAAAATAGCCTTGGTCCCAAACGGACAGAAAATGGAAAAGTGCTGTGGTCATTAAGGGGTTAAGTTGCATGCCATCGGTCCCTAGTGACCATAATATATGTGTGTGCTTTATATATAGTTAAATACATAACAATGAAACATATCATCTAATCATGTCTTTGAGGGTAGTGTACAAATATTCCACACAAAGCATATCATATATATTGATCATTCTGTGTTTTAGAATGTTGACATTGTATCATATTGATCTTGAGTGATGGCTCATCCATATTGCTTAACACAGTGTGAAGTTGTCTGATTAATAAGCTAGTAGAGGTATTAAACAATATACTTCATAAGTAATCTGACACATCTTCATTTCTATTTCTAGTCCCATTGTTGTCTGGTTGGTAATTTAATCTACTGTATTGTAGATGTCGATCGTATCCACTACATATTATACACTCAGCACTCCTTAGGGATTGGTTATCTATTTAAACGGTCTGCCCAATCATAAACTATTGTTAAAATGAGAACTCGTCCATGATTGGTTGATATGACCTGCTCAGAGAGTGTAGTCTGTGAGGATTGGCTACTAGCCATTTACTATAGAAGTATAGCAGGAAGTGTAATTTTTTTTTGTTTGTATGTAGAAATACATGCATTCGATTGATGATTATTTAGAGAGATCTCATGGAATTACATTAAGCACACACATATATCAGGACAACAATTTGGTTCAGAGGTATTTTTCATATCATTAATTGTCATATAAAGAATTGAGGGTCCGATTTTGAGTCTCACACACTTTGCAATTATAGCTAACATTAATGCTATGTAGAGGTGCTAGCAGCTTAACACTTGTTATTGTAGTATTTTCTTTAGCTCCATTGGTCTGTAGCAGTGTCCATTAGTGACATTTTCACATAAGAATAGAGACCCAGGGATTGGTTACCTATTAAACGGTCTGCCCAATCATAGACAATTGTTAAAGTGAGAACTCGTCTATGATTAGCCAAAATGACCTGCTTAGAAAGTGTAGTCTGTGAGGATTGGCTACTAGCCATTAACTATAGAAGTATAGCAGGAAGTGTATCTTTTTTTTTTTGTATGTAGAAATACATGCATTTGATTAATGATTATTTAGAGAGATCTCATGGAAGATCTGAATCCTGCACTATGTACATCATTAAGGTAAAAACTATTTTTTGCATAGAGATGTTCAGGTGATATTTTCTAGTCAGCTTTTTACAGCTATGCTGCATCACTTTCAAGTGTTTCAACATTTGGGTATCATGGCCCTTTAAGTATTTTTCGTCATCGGGTGTTTCAAACCGCAGGTATTTCAACAGTGCTACTGCTGACAGAGTTGTTTGTCATACACTGTTTGGGAATAGCGTCTTGAAACGCTGAAGAGTCAGTAAGGTATGTAATCTCATGCGGCTATGCATAATAGTGCCAACACGGTCCAAGGGTTTTATTAATGTTTATATGTATGCAATTATGCTTGAACATAGAAATGTGCAGCGTGTTTATATTTATATACGGACTGCCATTGTTATAAATATAGAGTGAATCGCTACAAATGTTTCCAATTTTCTGTTAATGATTGAAAAGCATGTTGCTACACACTCCAGTAAATTACTATGTAATAGTGTCTTGAGATTAAATTTAATACTCGATAGACACAAACATTATCAAATCTAGTATGTTTAACTCTCTATATGTATTAGTTGAGCTTCTATTGTGTATTAAGTAATGGTATCACACGTGATGAAATATCCTTGATACTATATCTATATTAGAATCGCTAAGCTGGAAATGTTTAACATGTAATGATTGTCTTTAGATGTAATGAGATTTCAGTTGGGGATGACAATTTAAATTTTTAAATTTGTTTATATTTATTTTGGTGGTATGCACAAGTTTTTTGTACATATCACTGATTTGAAAATATTATATTCATAGATTGTTTTGAGAAAGGCTTACTGCACGAGCCGAAACGTCGACTTTTGTGATGCTATACTTTTAATAAAAATATCTCTCTAATGCAACAAAGACCCGTGAGTGCCCTCCATTCTTCATTTGGATATATATATATATATATATATATATATATATATATATATATATATATATATATATAAAATCATCTCTATCATCTCTATCTCTTCCCCCCTCCCCCCAGTTAATCGTTTCTCAAAATATGATTTATGCCATTAAGTACTTCACCTCTGTTTTGCCCATTTTTGCAGTTTGGTAGAGAAGTAGCTCATTATTGTAGCCATCTTGATTATTGAATTAGGAAATTCTACAGTATCGTTTGTGATTGGTTAGTGAATTAGCTTGTCACAGATTATTGCAATCAAAAATATTGTAATATATAAAAATTGCAATTTAAAGTGCATGATAATAAAAAGTCAGTCAACACAGTCCTAATACTAAACAATGGAATGTGCAATACAACTTTTTCTTCAGAATAACACAGAACAAAGTGGTGGGTTGTAGTTCTATTCTTCTCTAGTATCTTTGCATTGCTAAATACAAATTAAACCTGATACAGACCAGGAAACACTATCACCATTATAATTAATCTTTACTACACACAGTACTTTGTTAGGTAACCATATTTACCTATAGCGGAGATGACTAAGAACTAGTCCGTTAACAAACCACTAATTATGATAAAAGTCAACCTTGCACTTAGAGGCAATGCTGTACGCATACTACAGGGCGTGAAATTTGAGCTAAAGCAAGATATTGGGTGTCTTGTGTTACACCCCTGTTGGCTTTTTACCCCACTTCAACTTTCTGCTTTTATTGCTAAACTAAATGTATAAAAAGATAGGAAAGTCCATACAGCAGTGTTTTCTGCAGGTGATATTTTGCATTTCAAATTTGCTCCTCTCAAATTACTATACAAAAAGGGATTAGCTGCTCTCTTCTAGTGACCCTGTAAAGATCAAGCTTGTGAAAATTGTTTAGAAGATATTTTTTTTGCATACACAAAGTACGGAAGTCTATAAAGTTAATCTCTGAAATAACATATCAAGTTTACAGGTATAATTCAAAATGTAGAATTGCCAATAAATCTCACTTTACCTCATTTTTCCCATCCTGAACTTTTGACATAATCATGAGTGTATTGAAAACATGCGACTCACAGATGGTAGTGTAGAGAAATGAATAGTATGAACAATAAAAATATGAAAGAATTAGAGGTTTGAAAATGTCAAGGGGTTAGGAAATTCACAGTTTACTGTCACAACAAAATTATCACATCAAATTCTGTGAAACCTTCACACAGCCTTTAACCTGGGCATATCAGAAATGCAGTTTGCTACTACTAAATTTCACATGACCACGCATGGATAAAGCTTGTTGAAACATACATTTTAAAGGGGCAGTGTACCTGAAAATTGTTCTTGTTTAAAAAGAAAGAGAATACCTTTATTACCTGTCTGCATTACCAACATTGTTATATTGATATACTTTTTACCTCTATGATTACCTGTATCTAAGCCCCTGCAGATACAATAACAATTCTGGAGAGTATATTGTCCCTTTTTTAATTAGAGGTGAATCAGATATGGTGAAGTACTGTTAAATTTATTGCAGTCAAAAATATTCTGAATTATTCACTTACGAAATTCCAGTGTTACGTTCAGAAAACATTCTCGATAAAACAGTATTTACAAATGTGTTATAAATAATGTCACTCAACTGAATTGTCCATATAGAATAACTTTGTCTCAGTATAGTCCTCTATTACAGAGGATTACAGCAGATTAAATTTGATAACTTGCACAAACAATCCTGCTCCTGTTTGAGGCTGCCCTGCCTTGTGACATCTGTGCTCAGCAACATCACACTTTACTGCAAACACAGCAGCTTTCTCAAATTTGTATTCTCATGCTTTCTATGTGGCTAATCAGGGGGATAAAGATTCTAAAAGAGCCCCCTCTTCGATCGCCAACACCATTATGATCAGCTGCAAATTAGTGGGATATTTGACCCGTCATTCAGAAGATGGGTGTCAATCTTTTAAATAAATGGTCCCCTTTAATTAAATCAGAGGTAGAGATAAGGGTTATGTAGCAGCCCCCTCTTATTCCATAAGAAAACATATTTAATACAGTGTGCCTTTATCGCTGCACCACAAATGCAAAGGTGCCACTTCTAAAATGTCAGGTTCTTGAGGTTCACTATTAGATCTGATTATGTACCAGATAAACCTTTGTACATGTAATTGTGTAAATTATTCAACTCTAGTTCTCCTATATTTTCCCCAGAGGTTAAAGTGAGATACCTGAGCAAAAATAAAATGCTCTAATGTGCTAGAGGGTGCTCAACCTTGGTGCTCCAGAGGCTTTGGAACTACTTTTCCCATGATGCTCAGGCACTGAGCATCAGCTGGCTGATCATTATGGGAAATGTAGATCTAAAACCTCTGGAGCACCCCTGTGTATTATTATACTATTGCTTGCAATGAGCTGTGTGTTTTGACCCCATGCACAGCAATACATTTCAAACCGTATTAGAAGTATTTCTAATATAATCATACACATGGTATGCAGTGTGCACTCATTTTCAATCTGTGTCTTATCTGGTTGAAATTTAAACTTTCATGGTTTAGATAGCATTTATATTTAAGAGACTTTTGAGTTTGCTTCATTATCTTCATATCCTTTGTTGAAAAGTACACATAGGGGGCCCAGTATCAGCATTTCATTACTGGTAGGTAGCTGGTGATTGGTGGTTACACAAGTATGCTTCTTGTCATTGGATAACAATATGTGCGTTGGCAAGGCAATAGTGCAGGAATGAAATACTCTTAATGCAGTAGAGCATTTTCGTTTTACACCATTTATATCTTTTTAATGGTTGCAAAACTTGCTTTCTTTTTAGTACTGCCATACAACTTTTGTAGAATAGCGCTTTTCTTGGAATTTGTATTTCACCATTTTCAGGTTGTTTTACTGACATAAGCATGTAATTAAAACCCCGAATAATGTTTTTATCGTGGCTGCACATTGTAGTTTTTAATAGTTTGAATAATTTGTGATTTTTTTTTTAACACTTGTTCTACCAATTGTTATTCTAATATATGATTATTTTTCCTTTGTAGACCAATCTTCCTATTTTTAAATTAAAAGAGTCCGGTGTCAGAAGAAGATATAGCGATTTTGAGTGGCTGAGGACTGAGCTTGAACGAGAAAGCAAGGTGAGAAACCTTTTATAAAGTCTAACTCTTGTAAAACCATATTCGTACTGGGGGATATAGTCTTTTTTACAACTGGTATAGGTAGAAATGCTTCCCAGAAGTCTGAGTAGATCGGAACTTCCAACCCTGCTTGTCAGTTCAGTTTCAGGCTGAGCTAATGCTCTTTGTTTACTAAATTGTCTTCAGATTTGGAGATCTGGTTCTTCCCATTGTATTTGTTTGTTTCAAGACTGTTTTGGTATGCATGTATGCTAATATATGATAATAATATAAAGGGGTTTTGGTATGCATTTATGCTTCTATATGATGATATAAAGGGGTTTTGGTATGCATTTATGCTTGTATATGATAATATAAAAGGGTTTTGGTATGCATTTATGCTTGTATATGGTATGCATTTATGCTTGTATATGATAATATAAAGGGGTTTTGGTATGCATTTATGCTTGTATATGATAATATAAAAGGGTGTTGGTATGCATTTATGCTTGCATATGGTATGCATTTATGCTTGTATATGATAATAGTATAAAGGGGTTTTGGTATGCATTTATGCTTGTATATGATAATATAAAAGGGTGTTGGTATGCATTTATGCTTGTATATGAGAATAATATAAAGGGGTTTTGGTAAGCATTTATGCTTGTATATGGTATGCATTTATGCTTGTATATCATAATAATATATAAGGGTATTGGTGTACATTTATGCTTGTATATGATAATATAAAGGGTTTTTGGTAAGCATTTATGCTTGTATATGATAATATAAAAGGGTTTTGGTATGCATTTATGCTTGTATATGATAATATAAAATAGTTTTGGTATACATTTATGCTTGTATGTTATAATAATATAAAGGGGTTTTGGTATGCATGTATGCTTGTATATGATAATATATATCTTATGCTCGTTGGATACTCCACTATCAGACCGAACTCGGCCAGTAGTCTTCTTATCACGGCATCGAGCCGGAATGATAGGGAATATCACAGAGCAGAGAGAGTTCGTAAGATGAGGTAAGCAGCACTCACCAAAGGCAGGATAGTCTTCAGCGGCAACGGTGAAGTAGTCCAAAGGTAAACCACTTGAATGGTCAGGCAGGGTTTGGCAACAGAGAGGCAATCCAGAATAATAGTGGTTAATCAAGCAGAGAAGTCAGACAAGCAGAGGCCAGCAGTAGTGTATCAATCCAGCAATGTAGGGGTTAACAGGCAGAGTAGTCAGACAGGCAGGGTTCAGCAACAATAAGGCAAATAGCAGTAACGATCTATCACACCCAGGAGCACACAAAGTAACACCTATACTTGGGCAGTGATAGATCGTTTCTGTGCAACTTAAATAGGCGCAGGATTTGTGCCACAGGAATCCGGACCAGCATCAGACAGAGGAGCGTGTAGCGTTGACGTCAGCGCTGCACGCATCCGGAGCAGACACAGCCCCTGACAACGAGCAGGGAAGGAGACGCCGCACCACTAGCAAACGGCTAGAGTGGCGCGGCATGACATAGCCCCCTTCTCAAGGGTTTCCGGGAATCAGAGTCGGCTACAAAGGACCAGCAGCATGGAATCTAGAGACTAAAGACGGAGAATGCACATTACGGGCAGGAACCCAGGAACGATCCGCCACAGAGTAACCCTTCCAATGTACCAGATACTGCAGTTTTCTGCGCCTGTATCTGGAGTCCAGGATCTTAACAACCTGAGGATCTCGGAGCCGGGTATATCTATTCTTGATGTAAGGCTTGAGTAGTGAAATATGGAAGACTGGGTGTATGCGCAGGGTTTTGGGCAAGGCCACTTTGTAGGCAACAGGAGACAGTCTTTTCAGGACTTTGTAAGGACCGATAAACCTAGGCCCCAATTTGTGACAGGGTTGACGTAGAAGAATATGTCAAGTAGAGACCCAAACACATTCACCTACTGAGATGGCACATACAGAAGCTCTATGACGATCAGCAAACTTTTTAAATCTAGAGAAAGCTGAACGTAGCTGAGAGCGAATGTGTTGCCAATGAGTGGTGAGTTCAGTAACGTGTCTGCTGCAGGAACCCCAGTGGACTGAGCAGAAAGAGGGAAGACACGAGGTTAATACCCTGCTGTGGCTTGAAATGGAGAACTTCGAAGAGAAGAGTGCCAATGAGAGTTTCTTGCCAGCTCTGCTAGGGGTAACAACTCGGACCAGTTGGTATGTAGAGCGTTGACAAAGGCTGTAAGATAAGCCTCAAAATCCTGGTTTACTCTCTGTTAGTCTATTGGTCTGAGGATGGTAGCCAAAAACAGTGCTTCCAATCAACTTGCAAAAGGCTCTCCAAAATGTAGAGATGAATTGTGGACCTCTGTCGGTAACAATATTCACAGGAATGCCATGAAGTCGTACCACATGCAAGAGAAAAAGAGACGATAATTCCTGGGCCGATGGCAGTTTCGTTAAGGGTACAAAATGAGCCAGTCTAGAAAACCGATCCACCAGAACCCAAAAAACTATATGGTGGTCAGAAGGTCCACAATGAAGTCCATAGTTATGTGTGTCCATGGTTGTTAGAAAATGGACAACGGTTGGAGCAAGCCAGGAGGCAAGGATTTGGGACTTTTGTTGGCAGCACAAGTTGTGCAGGCTTTCACTTAATCCTGAGCGTCAGACTTCATAGTAGGCCACCTAGTCAAACCAGGTTGTCCTGAGAGTTTACAACCATGAGCCCAGGATAGCACAGGGGTGTGTAGGTTCAAAGGTACAAAGAGGATATCTGAGGCCATGGGGGCTCCAGGAGGTTTACTGGACTGGGCATGTTGCAATCTTTGCAAAAGGGTGGTATTTAATTGAGCAACCACACAGGAGGGAGGTATGATGTGTTCAATTGGAGCTTTTTAGGAATTAGTTGAGTGAGGGAATTGACGGGAAAGGGCGTCCACCTTCTTGTTCTTGGTCCCAGGAAGATAAGAGACCACAAAGTTAAAACAGGAAAAGAACAAGGCCCACCTGGCCTGTCGAGGATTGAGTTGATGAGCAGTCTCTAGGTAAAGTACATAGAAATAAAGGAGGTTGTAGCATTCTCTTGAGTAATTATAAAACATATGTTTATTAAAACACTTAAAAAGTGATGAACAAGCCACCAATTACAAAAATAACTGTGAGTAGCGCAGCACAACGGTTTGCGCGTTTTGGGAATCATAGCCTAACTTGTGCATACCCTAACTGAACTTAAAAACACACTACTTCTATCTGATAGGTTAATAAACGGCGCTACTCAACACGTCTGTGTTAGATGAGAAACTCTAAACTCAAAAATTAGTTAAACTTCTTAATTAAGAAAGATTCTAAATAGTAATACATATATATAAGTTAGAGCAAACAAAAATACCTGATATTTGGCACAAAGCCTGTTACTATTATTCTGTTCCACATAATCAGTTTTGTATGTGCATACATATCATGAAAAATATTGACAGTTCCATTGTTTACCTCTGAAATATGTAGTTGATCCATAGTGAGATAATATATTAGCAATAATTCTAGTACTGTTCAAACTCATGCAAAATAAGCAGATTCATAGATATGAGACAGAACATAGTTAAATAAAGAGACTATAGGAGATATCAAATTTTAAAATGACCAGATGTCAATACCTATACACATTATCAACACATTATACATTTATAGTACCTATAGTCCTGAAAATGGGCATACCGAACCTTGAGTGTAAAAAGGGGACCTATTTATGTGTTGGTGGTTATACCTGAATGGGTTGAACATTCTAGAAAAGAATTGTGTTGTTAAATCATTCCCAGTAATTAAAGGGACAGTCTAGGCCAAAATAAACTTTCATGATTCAGATAGAGCATGTAATTTTAAACAATTTTCCAATTTACTTTTATCACCAATTTTGCTTTGTTCTCTTGGTAATTCTTAGTTGAAAGCTTAACCTAGGAGGTTCATATGCTAATTTCTTAGACCTTGAAGCCCACCTCTTTCAGATTGCATTTTAACAGTTTTTCACCACTAGAGGGTGTTAGTTCACGTATTTCATATAGATAACACTGTGCACGTGAAGTAATCTGGGAGCAGGCACTGATTGGCTAGACTGCAAGTCTGTCAAACAAACTGAAAAAAGGGGCAGTTTGCAGAGGCTTAGATACAAGATAATCAAGGGATTATCTATCTTTTAAAACAATAAAAATTATGGTGTAGACTGTCCCTTTAATGATGTCATACCTAGAGTTTAAACCTTCTGGATATCTTGTCCTCAATTTAAACATCCAGAAAATGTCTCTCTTGGCTAGGAGTTTGTCTACATCCCCTCCCCTCTTTGGTATCCTTACTTGTTCAATGGCACACCTCACACTTCATTGTGTTTAGATTACCATTGTGAATTTAAGAGAAATGTCGTACCTGGGGGGTGGATGACTTACCCCTGCCAAGAGTAGAAAGATATTCCCTTATTCTAGATTTTATGTCTCTAGAGGTAAGACCAATATATTGGGTTTGACATTGTTCGCATCTTAACATGTAGATTACATTTTTTTGACATGCAATGCATTAGGGATAAAAAAAGGAAAGACTTCTCTTGTGACACAAGAGCTAAATTCTTTAGTCCTGTCAAGGTATTCACAGGGTTCGCTTTTATTGTGCCCACAACCATACATGCCCGCACTCTTTAACCATGTACTGTTGTTAGATGGTTTCTGTTTAAGATGTGTGGGTAATAAGATGGTGCCCAGTGTCGGACTCTTTCTTGAACTACATCTAACTCCATGTTTTACTAAATCTGTTAACTTATCATCTGAAGCCAGAATTTGAAAGTGCTTCTTCATTATTTGCACTATTTGTGGGAACTGGGCACCAGAGCTGGTAATAAAATTCACACCTTTAAAAACATAAATTATGCTTACCTGACAATTTCCTTTTCTTCTGATGGAAAGAGTCCACATTGCATTCATTACTTTTGGGAAATAAGAACCTGGCCACCAGGAGGAGGCAAAGACAACCCAGCCAAAGGCTTAAATACACAAAAAACGGTTGATGATACCTAGGTGTCCAACTATAGGGGGCGCTATAACAAGACAAAATAAATAAGTTTGCACAATTATGTATATAACAAATAACAGTAATGTACAAACATATGACTATTATAAATGGAAACTTAACTTGATCCTTGAGCTGAGCAATGAAGTTTAAGTCAATATTGATTAATGTCCTGAAATCTTCTATAAAGTCCTGTATTAAAGATATCTAATATAATTGATGGTTAGAAGGTCAGACTTGATTGGTAGCTCCTCTTATAACAAATAAAGCAACAAAAGGATCTGTGAGAAAAAATCACAAAGAAGAGAGGGCGCCTCCTAGTGCAATATTGCAAAATAAATGGCACAGTTGTGAAGATTAAATACTCACAAAAGAAGCAGCACCCATGTGCTGATTGTGACAGGGTGGGGAATCACAGTGACCCAGCTACACTGATCCTGAGCAGGATGATGAGTTCCAATGTATCCAAATAGTTCAATAGAACAGCACCCATGTGCTGATTGAGGCAAGCTGGGGAATCACAGTGACCCAGCTACACTGATACTGCAGCAGGATGATAATATCCAGTACAACAAACTAATGAACAGGCATAGGCTTCCATAAAAAATGTCAATTTATTGTCCAATTGTTAAAAATTAAAAGGATATACACAGTTATACCCCAATAAATAAAAAATAAATGTTAGAAACAGTTGCAACGCGTTAATCAGCCAACAGGCTGTTTCCTCAGGCATTTTCCTCAGATGCCTGAGGAAACGGCCTGTTTGGCTGAGAAACGCGTTGCAACTGTTTTTAACATTAGTTTTTTTATTGCGGTATAACTGTGTATATCCTTTTAATTTTTAACAATTGGACAATAAATTGTCATTTTTTATGGAAGCCTATGCCTGTTCATTAGTTTGGTGTACTGGATATTTTCATCCTGCTGCAGTATCAGTGTAGCTGGGTCACTGCGATTCCCCAGCTTGCCTCAATCAGCACATGGGTGCTGCTCTATTTAACTATTTGGATACATTGGAACTCATCATCCTGCTCAGGATCAGTGTAGCTGGGTCACTGATTCCCCAGCCTGTCTCAATCAGCGCCCATGGGTGCTGCTTCTTTTGTGAGTATTTAATCTTCACATCTGTCATCTGTGCCATTTATTTTGCAATATTGCACTAGGAGGCATCCTCTCTTCTTTGTGATTTTTTTTTCTCACAGATTGTTTTAAAGGCTTAAATACTCCTCCCACTCCCCACATCCCCCAGTCATTCTGCCGAGAAACAAGGAACAGTAGAAGAAATATCAGGGTGAAAGAATAATATAAGGACGCCCCACATAAAATTACGGGTGGGGAGCTGTGGACTCTTTCCATCAGTAGAAAAGGAAATTATCAGGTAAGCATAATTTGTTTTTCTTCTTAAATGGAAAGAGTCCACAGCTGCTTTCATTACTTTTGGGAAAACAATACCCAAGCTATAGAGGATACTGAATGCCAAGACGGAAGGGTACAATAGGCGGCCCATACTGAGGGCACCAGGCCTAAACCTCTACCCAATCAAAAAAACCTGCTTCATCCGAAGCCGAGTAAATTTTAAGAGGAAAAGCCCCAATGACACTGACTCACAGTTAGTCCAGAATCCAAACTAGAGACCGCAAACGGACTCGACTGAGCCAACAGTCCTCCAGGAGACACTGTCAACCAACAAATAGTCCCCACCGCTCATCTCCACAAATGAAGGGGACATCAGCCGAAACCCCCAAGGAAACAAGGCAAAGGAGAACAAAGGAAACCGAAAGGTCCCATAATACAAAAAAAGAACACCTCCAAGAGTGAGCCCAGCTCACAGAGACCCAAAGGGACCCAAACATGGAAAGGAGGCCACACCTATAACAAGCGAAACCCGGGATAAGACCGGGCACAGAGACAGAACCGACGTCTCTCCAACATCCTGCAAGCACGGGATGCAACTGAAAAAGCAATGTCCTCCCAGTGTCTGACCATAAATACCAAAGTATTCGACCATATAAAGTGTGTAATACACCCAGGTGAAAAACCCTAAGTTTGAGAACACAGAGACCATAACAGGATGACACAGAGGGGCATATGTATCAAGCCCTGAATGGAGCTTGATGCCCTGCTCTGAGCAGGTGGACAGACATCGGAGGAAATCAACCCGATCGAGTACGATCGGGTTGATTGACACCCCCCTGCTGGCGGCCTATTGGCTGCGAGTCTGCAGGGGGTGGCGTTGCACCAGCAGCTCCAGTCTTTAATAAATATGCCCCAGAGGGTACTTGCGAGGAAGAAGCAGTCAAGCAAGAAACAGACCGCAAAAGCAACCCCCAGACAGAGGGCATGCTCCAGGCAATTTAAGTCATCGGACCTACACACAGGTCCCTAAAAAGGGGAACACAAAACCTCAATCAAGGCCCCCCGAGAAGTAGAGTATACCCTCAGAACCCGAAGGAAGAGTAAACCCTCTTCTAATCAATGGAGAAAGTTGAAAGGAAAATATATACCCTAGCAGACTAAGCTAACAGGATAGACTCCACAAACCTTACACATCCAGAGGAGACTGCAACCCGAACGCAGTGCCTTAGATCGCTTGGCCATCCTGACCTGCAGACCCACACCCAGCTGGACCAAACCAGTCTCAGGGAACCAAGACAGCCATCACCACAGAGTACAAGTACAACCCGACTCTGAATCCAAACAACAAGGCCATAGACCTAAGGATCCATCAAATAACGGCCCAACAAGTCAGTTTGAAGCAGCAAGACGCCAGGGGGAACAATCCCACCTTTCCTCCTCCCATACAGGAGAAGCCCCAAGCAAGGACTCAATCTCCATAGGGAGGAGAATATCCACTAAAGAAAAAGGATGATGCCATAAGGGCAACAACTGTCCTCAAGGTCCGAAGTCACCGGCTAATGGGAAGAGAAATTCCCAACACAGATGTCCTAGAAAAGGACCCCCCTACAAGTAGCTTGCCAAGCAGAGACACAGCGAACCCATTCGCCTGCAAAGCAGGGAATCCACAGAAACACTGGTAAGCTGACCAGGGGATTGCAACCCTAAGGCGCACCAGAAATTGGATATTAAATGCCAGCAGCTAGGTAGGAACCAACCACCCATGAGGCTCAAGCCACACTGCAAACCACCAGATGACACGGGCTACTCTGTGGCAAAAAGTAAAAAATACTCAGAAAACCTGGCCAACCATGACCAGGTTAGGTAGATGGAGCAAGGACATAGATCAAGTTCCCACTACCGTGTAACACCCCGACCAGCCCTGAGATACAAGATTCCAAAACTACCCAAGACTGGGTCAGGAAAAAGGCCAAGCGAAGCTTCAGCAACCGGAAGTCTCGGGAGGAAAAACAGGTCCAGGCACCTAATAGTTCAGGCATACCTTACCCTAGAACTAAACACCCCAACTGGCCAAAAAGCCAGACACAAGGGTATGGATGCATATCCAGAGAATCCGCATAGCGAGAAGAACTCGAAAGCCCCGACCAAAGGAAGGAACCACCCCTAGCTAAAGTCCAACACTCCAAGGAGTAAGGCTAGAAGCCGTATGAAGATACTTCTCAGAGCCTCAGGACAACCAAGGGATACCTCAAGGTAAAAAAAAATCCTACTAGCAGGGCTAGTCTCCCTATCACCTCTACACAAGCAGAGGACACAAGGAAGAGAAAGGCACTAAGCCTACTCGGCTCCGGAAAACCCTTAGCTAAACAAAGTCCCTGCAAGGAACAACCATCACCCGGAAACGCAGATCCCTAAAGAGATCCACTCACCCGGAGACAATGGAAGAAGACCGAAAGGTCTCTTATAACTCAGACAGTACACGTCAAAGAATAAGAGCTGCATCTAGATACACTATAAACAGCTTACTCGTACACTTGCAAGGTATCAAGAGCTGCAACTGGTTTAAAATTGCAAACCTTCCGCATGCTAGACAGCTATCCTGTACAAGATGTTGGATCAAGCCCAAAAGGACAAATCCAGAGTCCTAAAAATGAAGGCCAAACTGCTTAATTGCGGTAAGGGGCATTAAGCCCTCCAACCCTCCACCACATGGGGGAGGAAAACTCCAGTTCTGATGGAAAGGAGGAGTGATGCTGCCCGGCCATCTATGACTGAAGGCTATAAGGACTGAAACAATCCTTCCCGCCTCACGGACCTACAGGTCCACTCGAATGCTTAGTTGAACATGAAAAATAACCAGAGCACTCAGCCCTTCTACAGAACCAGCTGAGCAGAACAGCGCCACGTGTCTGAACAGCCGCAAGACCGAACTAACCCGACAGGACCAGCCTGCACCTAGGGTCCTAACCGGCAAGCTGCATAAATTCTCCCTCATATGGGAAAAAAACGGAAAACAGACATCTTTAACATAGGACTAACATGTCCAAAACAACTTGCGAAGAAGTAACAGAGTATCAATCCCAGAAGGCTCCAGAAGGAAACAAAAACAAATAAGACATCCCATCAGATATAAATAAAATATAAGGCAGCCCGGAGGTGAACGCCCAAAAAGACACAGGTCTACCTGCAGGACCAGCCAAACGGAGCCCTATCTTACCAAACTGGGAAAGATCTCAAACAAATGACAATCAGTAGATTACTTCATCCCCACATGTCTAATGAAGTGCACCATTCGAAGTATCAGAATGAAAATCCCCGTATCTGGTAACGATAGGGTCATTCAATAACTGAAAAACATGTCTGAGGAACACACGAAAGCGCGCAATCCTGTAACGAAAAGCACAACACTCAGGGACAGATACACCCACAGGAAACTGTAGAGGCCCTCCCCAAGTCGGAAGGCCCGGGACAATAGGGCACGAGCACATTCTTAAATAAACGTCTGGACTCTGCAGACGAACAATCGCCAACATTATGTGGAAGTGAAAACGCGCTGCAACCTCTGGGAGCAACACGTCCCCCCCCCCAGCATGGAGGAACCATAAACTTAGTTACCCGCAAGTGAAGAAGTATGATTTTTGTAGGGAGCTCGCCTCTCGGAGGACAGGACCCCCAGAGGCAGATGGCTCAGCAGTCCCATGATTCCCCGAGCACGATGAACCAGGTGCTCTGAAATGGCATACAGAACAAAACTGGTTGACCGGAGTCAACGAGGCCACTACGGATTCATCACCGGACACAGAATCTGAATTGGAAATCAAAATAGTCTCAGTATCAGAATCCTCCGTAACTGAATCTGAAATTAACACAGTCTCAGCATCAGAATCCTCCATAACTGGATAGAGGATGTTTAAATATGGACTAAAGTAGTAAAAACAAAAACGGCACCTGACACCCCCAAGGACTTGGGCACTCACCACCTCCTATGACCAGACCCGTGCGGACTAGAAAAATTCCTTTGCCACGCGGTCGGGAATGCGTAAATGAACAAAAGGAATGTAGCCACGCCCGAACACAAGGTAAACGGCACAGTCCAAAAAAAGTGCGCCCAACCAAAAGGTTGCGTCACTTCCAAAGGCCTCAATGTTCCAACCACGAGCACAGTAAACATCACACGTAAGCAGGTTGAATCACATAGCAAACATGATTATAAACCCCCCTGTTCAATAACCCCCCTCAGGAGATATTAACCCTCGATTCCAAGATACTAAAAGAGACTCACTGAGACCCTTATGTTTAGACCCGCAAGGTGGTAGCCTCTTGGGGAAACATTCACATTACAGTACATTGATAAATAGAGTAAAATGAAACAACTAGAAAATTTCCTTCGCCACGTGGTCGGGAATGCGGAAATGGACAAACGGAACGTAGCCACTGCCGAACACAAGGTGAACCGCACAGTCCAAAAAAAGTGCGCCCAACCAAAAGGTTGCGTCGCTTCTAAAAGCCTCAATGTTCCAACCACGAGCACAGTAAACATCACACGTAAGCAGGTTGAATCACATAACAAACATGATTATAAACCTCCCCTCTTCAATAACCTCCCTCAGGAGATACTAACCCTCGATTCCAAGATACTAAAAGAGACTCAGTGAGACCCTTATGTTTAGACCCGCAAGGTGGTAGCCTCTTGGGAAACATTCATATTACAGTACATTGATAAATAGTATAATGAAACAATCTTACCAGAATCTACGCCGTGGAACAGGAACACGGCCCTTCAAGTGTGACGGATAGTAGTATCGCCTCCGCCATGGACTTGAGAGAAAAAAGCAGGCAGCGAGGCAAAGTTAGACGACGCTGATTGCTTGAGGTGCTGTTAATGAGTCGGGATGGCTTCGCAGAAAGAAACTCCCTGCATCTCCGGACTCTAACTTTCATCTAAGCCCTCACTGAGAGACTGACAGGACTACTTAAAACTCCTGTCTCATGCCGAAGAGTACTACCCTCCATTAGAGACAAAAACAAAAAATAAAAATTCTGACACTTCTCTGCCATCCTACTGGGATGAAAGGCAAAGAATGACTGGGGGATGAGGGGAGTGGGAGGAGTATTTAAGTTTTTGGCTGGGTTGTCTTTGCCTCCTCCTGGTGGCCAGGTTCTTATTTCCCAAAAGTAATGAATGCAGCTGTTGACTCTTTTCATTTAAGAAGAAAAGGTTGTTTGGGTCTGTTTGCGCCTTGTTATAGAGATTTTCTCTGCCTATCACTTGTTTGTTTTCTAGCTTTTGTTATTATGTTCCTATGATATCCCCTTTCTCTTAATATTTATTCCAAATCATCTGCTTGTTCCTTGAAATCCTTAGGATTGGAACAGTTCCACTTAAGTCAAATTAATTGCATGTAAAAAAATGTAATCTACATGTTAAGATGCGAACAATGTCAGACCCAATACATTGGTCTTACCACTAGAGACATAAAATCTAGAATAAGGAAACATCTTTCTACTCTTGGCAGGGGTAAGTCATCCACCCCCCAGGTACGACATTTCTCTTAAATTCACAATGGTAATCTAAACACAATGAAGTGGTGTGCCATTGAACAAGTAAGGATACCAAAGAGGGGAGGGGATGTAGACAAACTCCTAGCCAAGAGAGACATTTTCTGGATGTTTAAATTGAGGACCAGATATCCAGAAGGTTTAAACTCTAGGTATGACATCATTAATTACTGGGAATGATTTAACAACACATTTCTTTTCTAGAATGTTCAACCCATTCAGGTATAACCACCAACGCATAAATAGGTCCCCTTTTTACACTCAAGGTTCGGTATGTCCATTTTCAGGACTATAGGTACTATAAATGTATAATGTGTTGATAATGAGTATATGTATTGACATCTGGTCATTTTAATATTTGATATCTCCTATAGTCTCTTTTTTAACTCTGTTCTATCTCATATCTATGAATCTACTTATTTTGCATGAGTTTGTACAGTACTAGAATTATTGCTAATATATTATCTCACTATGGATCAACTACATATTTCAGAGGTAAACAATGGAACTGTCAATATTTTTCATGATATGTATGCACATACTAATTCTGTTCCAAATAATCAGTTTTGTAACGGGCTTTGTGTCCAATATCAGGTATTTTTGTTTGTTCTCACTTATATACTGTGTGTGTGTGTGTGTATATGTGTGTGTGTGTGTGTGTATATATATATATATATATATATATATATATATATATATATATATATATATATATATATATATATATATATATATTTAGAAACTTTCTTAATTTAGAAGTTTAATTAATTTTTGAGTTTAGAGTTTCTCATGTAACAGACGTGCTGTGTAAACAGGTGTTACCTGTTGAGAGCGCCATTTTTAACCTATCAGATAGAAGTAGTGTGTTTAAGTTCAGTTAGGGTATGCACAAGTTAGGCTATGATTACGGGACATTCCCGAAACGCATAAGCCGTTGTACTGTGCTCCTCACAGTTCTTTTTGTAATTGGTGGCTTGGTCATCACTTTTTAAGTGTTTGTTTTAATAAAATATGTTTTATAATTACTCAAGAGCGTGCTACAACCTTTTTTTCAGTGTACTTTATCTGACCAGCAACACGCTCTTACTACGTTGTAAGCTGGCATACCACTGGATTGGATACCGGATGACACATCCTCATGGAGACCTAAGGTTTTCTGGAAGAGAGGACGACAGTGGTGTTTGCAGACCGGAGACAGGATTTGTGCCCAAACACAGAACATGTGCAGGACAGGCTCCATAACCAGAGGGTAAGGTACAGTACGTATACTACTAACCCCTACATTTGAAAGCAGGAAGGGATTTACACAGAGGCTGTATCTGTCAAGTAAGAGCACACTGGAGTTTGCTGGAACTGGCAGGACCATAGTGAGGTATGTGCCCTGCAGACATATGTTGAACAGTGTGAATACATATATCTTTCAGACATGAGTTTGTCACCTAGTCCGTACGAGCAGTGCATGAAGGAATTTATCCTAGGCCCCAAGGCAGAACATAGAGTGATCTGAGATGTCATCGCAGAAAATGCTGCTCCACATTAGGCTGTTCTTTTTAAACAGAGCTGTTCTCTGGCTGCATTGTATAGGTTTTCCTTAACACAGTGCATCCAGAGCAAAGTGCTGTTCGAAGACAACAGTCACATATGCAGTAGTGCATTGATTGTTGTCTGGCTCTGAGATTTTTGCAAGCTCGTTCCCTAGCTTTTCAGTCTGCAAAGCTGTTTTCCTCTGAATGTAAGATGTTCGTATGAGCAATGCACCTTTTTATTACTACATTTCTATGTTAGACTAAGAGAAAAGGAAACAAATTAATTCAAGAGACATTTTACAATTACTTTTTTTTGTCTGCAGCTAATTGGCAATGCAATTTTCAACTACTGCACTAGATTATACAACTTTAAATATTGCTTTATTCTCCAGTTAACCAACAAATTGTAATTGATCTGGTGCTTTAGTGTAACTGACAAATTTGCAATTTTATTTTATATAAACTTGACCTGCAGA
Organism: Bombina bombina; assembly: GCF_027579735.1. NCBI lineage: Eukaryota > Metazoa > Chordata > Amphibia > Anura > Bombinatoridae > Bombina > Bombina bombina. The sequence continues at coordinate 610,786,296 of NC_069502.1, read as the reverse complement.
AAAATTTTCAATAAAAAAAAAAAACCCATCACAAAAAGTGAAAACAAGTTCTGCCTCTGGGATCCTAGGGTTAAACACTGTCTTTTCTTGGCACTCCGAGTCTCCCATTTTGCAAGCCACGATTTGGACTTATCCATCCTATCCATTATTTTAATGAACAGTCTATATATACTCTACGGAAGAGTTAGTAACAAGCCTGCACCTTTGATTTTAACCAGTCTCTAGGTAAGTCAGATTCTTGTGGTCAGTGAGAATCTGAATGGGATTGGTGGTGCCCTCTAACCAATGACGCCATGCTATCTTAATGGCTAAGAGTTCACGATTACCCACATCATAATTCCTCTCTGCAGGAGTAAAACGTTTAGAGAAAAAGGCTACAGGGTGTGACTTGGAAGTCAAAGGATCCCTTTGTGTTAGAACTGCTCCAGCCCCTATCTCGGAGGCATCAACCTCTAAAGTGAACTGTAGGTCAGGATCAGGATGGCGGAGCACAGGAGCAGAACAGAAAGCCTTTTTCAGACAAGATAATGGGTTTATGGCTTCAGGAGGCCAATGTTTACAATCTTTGTTCCGTTCTGTCAATTCAGTGAGTGGAGCGACTGTTTGAGAAAAGTTCTTTATAAACTTGCGGTAATAATTGGAGAACCCCAAGAACCTCTGTAATTCATTTAATGAAGTAGGTTGAGGCCACTCTAACTGCGGTGAGTTTAGCAGGATCCATGGCAAAACCCTCCTTTGAGATGATATAACCAAGGAATTGGATCTGAACTTGATCAAACTCACATTTTTCTAGCTTGGCTACCAAAGAATTGTCTCTGAGACGTTGAAGTACCCGTCTCACGTGTTTATGATGCTCCTCCAAAGTGGAAGAGAAAACAAGGATGTCATCCAGATAGACGATGACAGTGCGGTTGAGGAGGACACGGAAGACATTGTTAACATCACCATCCTTCTTACTGAAGCCTGTTCCAGCAGGAGAGGAGGAAGGGAGAATGAAGCCTTTAGCTAGGTTCTCTTGGATGTACTCCTCCATGGATTTGGTTTCAGCTTTGGAGAGTGGATAAGTCCTCCCTTTTGGAAGTGGGGCTCCTGGAAAGAGGTCGATCTTGCAGTCATAAAGACAGTTGGGTTGCAGCATGTCGGCTGCTTTTTTCTCAAACACATCTGCGAAGTCCGAATATACTGAGGGAAGGTTTGGAGGAGTCTGTATTCTGGCTATGGGGATAAGGCGGAGAGGAGTGACTTTAACAAGGCAGGAGTGGAAACAGGAGGTACCCCAGGAGGCCAGTTGTCCTTCAGCCCTGTCAAACTGTGGATTGTGTATCTGAAGCCAAGAAAGATCAAGGATGACAGGCTGTGCTGGGGAATGAATGACTTCGAACTGCAGCTGTTCGGTATGAAGGAATCCCACAGTCAGGGTCAGGGGTGCTGACTCAAAATGGATCAACCCTGAACCAAGTGGGGTGCCATCCATAGTAGTTATTTTGAGACAATGCCTTTTCTGCAGAAGAGGCAAGTCAGCTTGAATCATAAAACGGTGATCCAGAAATATTCCAGCTGCACCTGAATCAATGAAGGCTTGAGTGTGGACAGTATTCTGAAGGAAGGTGAGGGTAACAGGTACCAGAATCTGAGAGGAGTGAGGGGATTTAGTAGAGATCATGCTTTGAGGTACCACAGTGTTATCCCCTAAACACTGGCTTTTCCCGGACGAATGTCAGTCTTTTAGTTGGTGGGAGTTAGAACCTCAATAAAAGCATAGTCTCAATCTCCTTCTCTGTCTTTCAGACTGAGGGTTTGAAAGAGGAAAGATCCATGGGTTCTTCTACTGGGGTGGCTGGAGAAGTTGAAGGGGTAGAGGGTACTGCAGAAACCAGACAAATTGAAGGACGGAAGGGAAGGACCCTCCGAGTTCTGTCTCTCTCGACTTGTCTCTCCTGGAAGCGAGAGTCTAGACTGATGCAAAGTGTTATAAAGTCTTCCAAAGAAGAGGGAATATCACGATAAGGGAGTTCATCTTTTATGCGTTCATGCAGACCCCTCCTAAAGGCTGCCTTGAGGAAGACTGCCATCCCAACTGGTCTCTAGTGCCAAGGTGCGAAACTCAATGGCAAATTGTGCCACAGTTCTATTGCCCTGGTGGAGATCGTGGAGAGAAAATTCTGCAGCATAAGTACGGCCAGAAGTCCCAAAGACAGAAGTGCAGAAATTAACGCATCAGCGTCGTTCAGGAGTGGAGCGCTCTGTTCCAAAAGGGGAGAGACCCAGGCTAGGGCCCTGTCTTTCAGTAAGGAAATGATAAAGGTGACCCTTGACTGGTGAGACTGAAAGGTGTGAGGATCATTGCGGAAGTGCAGCCTGCATTGGTTAATAAAACCCCTGCAATCAGTAGTACCTTCATACTTGTCAGGCAATGGTATTCGGGGGATACTATCAGAAGCAGAGGAAGAAGCCGCAGTACCAGGAGCAGAGACTGGCGGTACAACAACAGAAGCGGTATTCTTCGCTGTAACAAGTAAAGAAAGTTTGAGCATTTATAGCCTCTAGCTTGGAATCCATATTCTGCAACTGTGTGGTATGGGTTCCCAACATCTGTCCCTGAAGATAAACCGCTCGTGCCACCTCATCTGGCTCTATGGCCCAAGTATAATGTTATGCTCGTGGGATACTCCACTATCAGACCGAACTTGTCCAGTAGTCTTCTTATCCCGGCATCGAGCCGGAATGATAGGGAATATCCCAGAGCAGAGAGAGTTCATAAGCTAAGCAGCACTCACCACAGGTAGGATAGTCTTCAGCGGCAACGGTGAAGTAGTTCAAAGGTAAACCACTTGAATGGTCAGGCAGGCAGGGTTTGGCAACAGAGAGGCAATCCAGAACAATAGAGGTTAATTAAGCAGAGAAGTCAGACAAGCAGAGTTCAGCAGAAGTATATCAATCCAGCATAGAAAGCCAAATTGGTACTCACATTTGGCCCAAGTACACTTATGTACTAGTAGGTGCAGGCTGGTAGCTTGAGGTGTACCAGCTAACCCTCTCCAGGCATAGATACATCAGTGCAGAGGAATCCTGCCACAATCACTGCTGGTGGATAGTCGGTAGCGGTGGGTAAGACTGCTATAGAAGGTAATGGACCAAAGCTTGTATAAAACAAGTTTAGTTTTTTAAAACAAATATTAAAAACATTGACAAGCAATGTTTACAATGCAACGCGTTTCATCAGGCATGCCTTGTTTAAGCACTTTAGGTCTAGAATCGGACGAAACGTGCCCACCTTCTTTGGGACCACAAAAAGGTTTGAATAGTACCCTAGACCTCTCTCTGCTAGAGGTACCGGTACAATTACTCCTAGAGATGAGAAATCCCTCACACACTCTAGAAAGGCATCTCGTTTCTCTGGTCTTGATAATAGATTTGACAAGAGGAATCTGCCCCTTGGAGGATGAGTTTTGAAACCTATCCTGTAACCTTGGGTAATAACCTCCAGAACCCAAGGATCCAGCACGTCTCTCATCCAAGCCCCCGCTAAAAAGCTAAAAAAGAGTCTGCCCCTACGAGATCCAGAGACGGATCGGGGGCCGCCCCTTCATGCTGATTTTGTCTCGGCGGGCTTCTTGTTCTGCTTGGTTTAATTCCAAGACTGAGATGGCTTCAAAGATCCCTTGGACTGCTTGGGCTTCGCGTCAGGCTGCTTTCGTTGGGACTTGAACGAACGAAAGGGACAAAAATTAGGACCCTTAGGCTTGTTCTTCTTATCCTGCGGTAGAAAGCATTTTTTCCCCACGTGACCGTGGAAATGATAGTCCAAGCCTGGACCAAAAAGAACCTTTCCCTTAAAAGGAACGGAAACTAATCTAGATTTTGACGTCATGTCAGCAGACCACGACTTCGACCACAAAAGCCTGATGTCTTAGCATTCAAACGAATAATCTGTATATTTGCATCACAGATAAATGAATTAGCTACCCTCAGGGCCTTAATTCTTTCCTGTATCTCATGGAGGGGTGTCTCTACCTCGATCATCTCTTACAGAGTCACACCAATAGGTATAGGCTCCTGCCACTGCAGCGACCACCGCTGCAGGCTAAAATACGAACCCCATGTGCTGAATCATCTTTCTTAACAGGGTCTCTAATTTCTTATCCATGGGTTCCTTAAACGACAAACTATCCTCGAGCGGGATAGTGGTGCGCTTAGGGAGCGCGGAGATAGCTCCATCCACCTTAGGGACAAATCCCCACAATTCTAGCTGAGAATCAGGAACCGGGAACAATTTCTGAAACGAAGAAGGGGAGAAAGAGGAACCAAGTCTCTCCCATTCATTCTTTATAATATTCGCCATCTTTACGGGAACCGGGAAAGTTTGGGGTACCACCCTGTCCTCATAAACTTTATCAAGCTTCGGAATAGAAGGTTGCTCCGGTAACTTCGGTTCCGGAACCTCTAAAGTAGCCAACACCTACTTTAAAAAAAAAAAAAAAAAGCATAAGTGCTCCATCCTAACCCTAAAGTCTGGTTCCTCCACAGCCGGAGCTTTAGAGGCCACAGATTCCGACCCAGAGAAAGAGTCCTCCGAAGTATCGGCGTCCTCTGCATCAGCGGATAATCTAGTCTCAGATACCTCCAACTGAGTAGATGACCCCTGGGAAGGATAGCAATTTTTAACCTTTCGCTTGCGCTTAGCAGGGCGAGGTAAAGCACTGAAGGCCGCAGACACTGCCGTTTGCAACTGATCTGCAAAATCTGGCGGCCACAGGGCCCCTCCCGCAGGAGGATTAGTAGTGCACTGTGAAGCTGCATGTGTAAAAGGAGATGATTGTAGGGAACACACCTCGCGGGACGGAGACCCCTCAGAGGTACTAAACATGTTGTTCTTTTTAGATATCACTATTTTATCAAGGCATGTGGAACACAGTTAAGCAGTCGGATGTACCGAAGGCTCCTCACAATAAACACAGGCATTAGATTTAGGCAAAGAGGGAGTACCCTCTAACGCATCCGAGTCCTCCATAGCTTGCGTCTTAATAGAAAAATATAAATGGCATCTTTATACTTCCAATGGCTGGGGCACTCGCCACCTCCTATGACCCAGGCCCACAAAGAAACCGCTTTCGTCTCCTGTAACAGACGGTCAGGAAGCTACGCCAAACTAAACAGGCTGCGCAGTAATCAAAATGAAAAAAAAACCTGACGGTTCACAGGTTGCCAGAGCCACATCTCACATATGTTGCAGCAAAAAAAAACATAATAAAGTAATCATGTATACATCCCTCCCCCCTGTTCAATAATCACCTTCCGGAGATATTAACCCTTGATTCTATACAGATAAAAGGAGTCACACTGTGACCCTGTCTTCTTGCGTTATTATTACAGGTATAAAAAATGAAACAATCTTACCAGAATCTACGCCGTGAAACAGGAACACAGCCTCTCAAGTTTGACAGTGTTGTAGCATCGCTCCTGACATGGACTTGAGTGATAGAAAGCAGGCAGTGAAACTCGTCAACACTGATTGCTTAAGGAGCTAATAATATGAGTCTGGATGGTTTCGCAGAAAGACTCTCCCTGCGTCTCCAGACCCTAACATTCGTCAATGCTCTCACTGAGAGGCTGACAAAACTACTTAAAACTCCAGTCCCATTCCGGAGAATACTACCCTCCATAAGACACTTCCCGAATCTTCCAACACTTCTCTGCCATCCTCCTGTGACGAAAGGCAAAGAATGACTGGGGATGAGGGGAGAGTGAGAGAGGTATTTAAACCTTTGGCTGGGGTGTCTGCCTCCTCCTGGTGGCCAGGTTTTGTATTTCCCACAAGAAATGAATGAAGCCGTGGACTCTCTTCGTATTAAGATGGAAATAAATCAATCTGCTTAAAAATAAATATGTAAATAGGAACATAAAACGCCAAATGTTTCCTTTTATTATTCAGTTAGCATACATTTTTAATCAACTTTCCAATTTATTTTTATCAGTTTTTCTTCATTCTCTTAGTATTCTTTTATTCAAGGAGCAGCAATGCACTAATGGGAGCTACATGAATGCACCAGTTAACCAATGACAAAAGGCATATATGTGCTGCCACCAATCAGCAGCTATCTTCCAGCTACTGAGTTTACCTAGGTATGCTTTTCAACAAAGGATACTAAGCAAACAAAGCAAATTTAGATAATAGAAGTACATTGGAAAGTTGTTTTAAAATGGCATGCTCTCACTGAATTATGAAAGAAAAATTAGGGGTTGCATGTCCCTTTTAACGTTAAATATGCTTTTATGAAGTCTCTAAGGCTTTTTTTTTTTTTTTTAATATAGCAAGACCATCCATCATTACAACAGAAATACAGTACAAAATATTACAATAAATGTGCACCTCAAACTGGAACATTAAACATCACACATGGGAAAAATACCAGGGCAAAGCAGAAAGTCCCATACTCTGTGAAATATAGTCTGTAAGATTAGAGCATTATAAACCTAAATGTATATTACAAGTTCCCTATGGACCTGTTAATCTGTCTGTTTAAATAAACTCTTAAAATTAAAGGGACATAATACCAAGTTTTGAAGCACTTGAAACTGATGAAGCAAAGCTGTAAAAAGCTGACTAGAAAATATCACCTGAACATCTCTATGTAAAAAAAGGAAGATATTTTACCTCAAATTTCCTAAGTACTCACACCCCACTGTAGAGAGACTTTAAGCGGCCAGTCAGGATGTTTGTCCCAGGACAAGCTAGGTAGTGTGCATCTGTCATGTGCAGGCACAGTCATGTTATTTTTCCTAATTATCCAACTACCCCCTATTCATCTTCCTCATCCAACTACCACCCTATTTCCCTACTCCCACTTGCCTCAAAGTTTCTTTTAAAGCTAGTACATGCACGCCTATCCCATTTCCTTACATTACACTCCCTCCTTGACCCACTGCAATCTGGATTTTGCCCCCATCACTCCACAGAGTCCGCAATCGTTAAGGTTACCAATGACCTACTTAGAGCAAAGTCTACTTCTCTCTGCTTATACTCCTTGATCTGTCTGAAGCCTTTGATACTTTTGACCACCCTCTTTTGATCCAAACTCTCCAATCCTTCGGCATTTATGACACAGCCCTATCGTTGTTCTCTTCCTACCTGTTTAACCGTACCTCTAGTGTAGCCTTCTCTGGGACTTCCACTTTCTTTTCGGGTACCGCAGGGCTCTGTCCTCTGTCCCCTTCTCTTCACAATCTACACGTCTGCTCCAGACCTATCTCCTTCCTTGCTAACCTGTGTCACTAACTGTCTTCCTCACATCTCATCATGGATGTCCTCTCACTACTTTAAGCTAAATCTCTTAAAAACTGAACCCCTTATTTCCACCCCCCCATCTCTCTGTCGACAACTCCATCATTACCCCAACCCCGCATGCCCAATGTCTTGAGGTCACACTTGACTTAGATCTTTCTTTAACGCCTCACTTTCAGGCCTTGGTTAAATCCTGCCGCTTCCAAAACTGAACCCCTTATTTCCCCCCTTCTTCTAAAATCTCCACCCCCCATCTTTGTATAACTGTCGACAACTCCATCATTACCCCTACCCCGCATGCCCGATGTCTTGGGGTCGCACTTGACTCAGATCTATCTTTCACTCCTCACTTTCAGGCCTTGGTTAAATCTTGCCGCTTCCACCTTAAAAATATCTCTAAAATTAGACATTTCCTTACATAAGACATAACTAAGATTTTAATTCTCTCTCTCTCTTTCTTTTTTTTCTCTTTTTCTTTTTTTTTCTCTTTTTCTTCTCTTTTTTTTTTTTCTCTTCTTTTTTTTTCTTCTTTTTTTTCTTCTTTTTTTTTCTCCTTTTTGTTTTCTCTTTTTCTTTTTGTTTTCTCTTTTTCTTTTTGTTTTCTCTTTTTCTTTTTGTTTTCTCTTTTTCTTTTTCTCTCTCTCTCTCTCTCTCTCTCTCTCTCTCTCTCTCTCTCTCTCTCTCTCTCTCTCTCTCTCTCTCTCTCTCTCTCTCTCTCTTCACCCTAGCTGCCGCCTAGCTCCTTTACAATCCATAATGAAAGCCTCTGCCTGGTTTATCTTCCTTACACGTCGCTCTTCATCTGCTGCACCTCTCTGCTAATCCCTTCACTGGCTTTCTCTTTCCTCAAGGATTAAACACAAAAGTCTGACTCTGGCATACAAAGCCCTCAACTATACCTCTCCCCCCCACCCCTCCTATATCTCAAAACTTGTCTCCAGATACTTTCCCTCCTGTCCCCTTTGCTCTGCTCACGACCTCCTACTCTCGACCTCCTACTCTCCTCCTCTCTTGTTACCTCCTCACAGGATTTCAGGACTTCTCTAGACTGGCTCCCATCTTGTGGAACTCTCTGCCTCGCTCCACAAGAGTGCTCCCTAAAGACTCTAATGTTCAGGGATGCATAAAACCTACACTAACCTTTCCTAATACCAGTCCCTCTCCTCCATTGCATGTAAGCCTAAGAGCCCAATAGTTTGCAGATCACCTTTATAAGAGCAGACTACAACAGTGTGATTCGGCAGGGCCCTCTACCCATTTGATCCCTATAAATGCTACCTTGTATACCACCTATGTTTATAGCGATGTGGAATCTGTTGGCGCTCTACAAATAACCGATAATAATAATATTCAGATCACAGCAAAGGCGCAAAGCATTACCTCAGCACTGCTAGGCGATTGTTTGTTTTTTGTTTGTTTTTCAACTTGTACCTGAACAGCAGCTGAAGTATAACTGTTTACACAGTACTTACTCAGGTGAGCTGAGGAAATTTTGAGGTAAAATATTTTCCTTTTTTACATAGTAATACTCAGGTGATATTTTCTTGTCCGCTTTTTACAATTATGCTGCATCACTTTTAAGTGATTTAGCATATGAGTATTCTGTCCATTTAAACAAGATTATAAATTATTCCAAACAACGATCAATGGTGTTAGAACTCTTATTGTACTAAATAGATTAAACCGTCTAAAGGGATCCCAGCAACCTCCATAACATTTCAGACCTCTCAGGTCCAATTTTTTTTATTAAGTTCAAAATATTCCAGTAGTTCAATATCAGGGTGTGGTATCTCCCCTAACAAGACTGACGGTTAATTTTGTATTTGTACTGTTTAATGTTTGTATTTTTTCAATGTTATATTTTTTAATAAAATTGGAATAAAAAAAAAATGATTTTAGTAAATCGATCTGTTAGGCTAAAGCTAGGCTACAGCCCTGATATTGATCCTTTTAAAGGGACATTCTACTCCAAAATTTTTGTTTAAAAGGAACCTCAACTCATAGCAAAATAGCGCTCTGACGTGGGCTGTCTGAGGGGCTCAGTGCGGCGAACATTACAGACAAATAAAAGGAACTTCCAGCATGAAGTATTTTATTCTTCATCACTGAAAGTCCTCTTTATATGTTCTACTTTTAAATCCTAGCGTTTCACGATAGGATTTACCATCACTTTAAATATTCTGGTGTATGTTTTACTAGTCCAGAATATGTATTGATGGGTTTATCTTGTATTGCCATTGTCTGGGTTCTTTTGGGAGTTTGGTAACCCAGGCTACATTTAGCCGCCAGTCAGCAAGTGCTACCCATGTGCTTAACCAAAAATGGGCCGGCTCATAAGCTGTTTTTTTAAATAAAGATAATAAGAGAACAAAGAAAATTTGATAATAGGAGTAAATTAGAAAGTTGCGTAAAATTGCATGCTCTATCTGAATCGTGAAAGAAAAAATGTGGGTTTCATATCCCTTTAACTGAATAGTTGATCTATGATTGCATTACTTGCATGCACTTGTTTACCTACTATACGTCTATGTTTTATTATTAGTTAGTTCTTTGTGGGCCAAAGGGTACTAAGTGTTACATAAGTAGATAAGTTAGATTAATATATTGAAATGTGTTAATGCTTCTTAAAGGGACCTAAACCCCAATATGTTATTTTTATTATTTAGGTAGAGCATGTGCTTTTAAACAAGTTTCCAATTTACTTTTATTATCCATTTTTCTTCATTCTCTTGGTATACTTTTTTGAAGGATCAGAATTACACCACAGGGAGCTATCTGAACATATTAGATGAGCCAATAACAAGAGGCATATATATCTACTACTATCAGAAGGTAGCTCCCAGTAGTGCATTGCTGCTCCTCAGCCTACCTAGGTATGCTTTTCAACCAAAAAAATACAAGGAGCATAATGCAAATTAGTTTCTAGAAGTAAATTGGAAACATTTTTTAAATTGAATGCTCTGAATATTAAGTTTTTCATTTTGACTTTGGTCCCTTTAAGGTGCACTTTGACAAAACACAGATTAGGTTACCGTGCCAAGTAATCAAATCACTCCCAGATGCTCAAAACTTGTAAAGCTATTTCTTTATTTTATTTATTATAAACTGAAAAATTTCCAAATTATGTTTTGTAGGTTGTTGTGCCGCCTCTACCTGGTAAAGCTATTTTTAGACAGCTTCCATTCAGAGGAGACGAAGGAATATTTGATGATTCCTTCATAGAGGAAAGGAAGCAAGGGCTTGAACAATTTATAAACAAGTAAGTGTGCTCTCTTGTATAATTTCCTTGTTTTATTTTTTTCAATACTATTGTTTTCTAAACTGCATTTAGAAGCTTAAGGATTTATTTTTTTAAAGAAACTATATATGTAGATTTGTAAGTCATATCAATATTTTCACTCTTCTGTTGGTTTAGATGTTCTGCCATCGCATATTTAATTTTCTACAGATGTCAAATACCTTATTTTTGGCATATAATTCATACCAAATTGAGATTTTAAAGCTTGTGTGTTGTCCATCCAACATAGTGTTAAAACATGGAATTTTAAATATCTATGGTGAAAGTCTTATACCCATGTGTTAACACTAATCTCTCTAAATGTGAACTGATCAGCATGAGTGCATAGGGTTAGGGCATGCGCTCAATAGACTGAGCCAAAACTGATAAATTAAATAAAAAAGGAGTGAGAATATCAAGTACAGTATGTAAAAAGACAAATTTATTCAGCTCAAATGAGACTAAATATGGTGTGAATAGATAAATAATATGAATAAGTTTGCTGTAAAAATACACAAGATGCCGGCATCAGAAAATATAATACATACATGTATATAAAAACAAATCATTTAAAATATATTAGCAATCTAAAAAACAATAAAAGTATTTCTAGTTCGTTGAAAACCGCAAAATAATATATATGCAAAATTACTAAATGTAAAAAATAGTGCTTGTTAAACACATAGTGTGTAAGCACGTTATGTCAGTTTAGTAGATGTGATTAGGATATCTTTAGTCCAATCTTATAGTGAAATCCTTGGCAATCCTTGATAATTCTTAAAGAATGGCGATAGGAATTTATTTCAAATGCATTTGTTTTTACTGTGCATTGCTGTAAGGTACCTTGTAGATTGTGAGCAACCGTACATCTGTAAAGGCTGAGACTTCTTAGTCACATAACTACTAATTGTCCAATCCATATTGCTCAATCACGGGAGGTTATTTTCTTTCAAAGTGGTCTTGTTAGATACAGTGTGTAAATAAAAATAGTGGGTACAGCGCCAAAAGAGGCTAAGGGATAAATATAAACACTAAAAGTGGTACAAAAATAGGATTTAATTGGGAAAAGGGATGTTCTATCCCTAAAAAAACATATAAGCACTAAACTTGTGCAATAAGGAACTAGACATATAAAAACTAGACAATAAAAAAACTTGCAAAAACAGCTTGCAATGGAGACCAAATAAAATCAGAATATGTAGCTAACAATAGATCCAGAGATCCATAAGGGCTAAGTATAACTTAGACAATAAGAGTGTATAAATATAACCTTGACAGTAGGTGAGTGCACAGTTCAAACTAACATACACATAATATAAACAAAAATGACATAGCGATTGATGATGAACGTTTGCAGTAAAGTGTACCCATGCACTGCAGTGCAAAAAAGAAAAGGCACAAAACAGGTGAAAAAATGTGTAAAAAAAAAAAGTGTATATGAATGGGGTGAAAAGTCACAATGAAGAAATCAAATGTCACAGTGAAAAAATACAATGAAAAAATCACTCCCCCCAAAAAAATGCTGTTCAACAAATGTTAGTGAAGAACCAAAAAAAGAATTGTTAATCCAAAAAATAGTCACCAAAAACAAATCCAAATCACACTAAAAACCTTGGGTCCTGGTAGGGGAAACTTCCAGGTGAATCCTGACGGCTGTCAGCTGCTCCTATGGTGTCCTTGTTGCGTACCTGCAACCAAAGTTCACAACATAGCGTACCAAATTTTAAAAAACAATATGGGCTTTAAAATAATGCTTACCAATGGGTCTACGCGTTTCGGTCCTCAGTGGACCTTTATCAAGACTGATACACTGGTAAGCTGAATGGCCTTAAATAGCATTGTCAATTTGAAAACCGGATGTGACTAAAAATTCAACATCCGGTTTTTAACTGTTATAAAATTATACATACATTTAATACAAAAATGTTTTGTCTTATATTTATCTTATAATTTGATTCTTAGCTTAGGTTGAATGTATATGATTGAAGATCGCTACTATAATGTATAACTGTTTATCAGACTTGATTGACAGGAATAAACCTTCACTTCCGGTTTTACGGAACAGACCAAATGGCGTTTAACGATCAATAGTTATTTCCTTTTTCCTGATCATTTGAATGGTCGTGACATCAAGATCTGTGTCTTATCAATGGTCTATATAAATGATGACAATTATGACTTATGACTCTATTGATATGATACCCAAAAGCGTTACGTCACATCCGGTTCACGGAACTGACAAACATGGGTATTTAGATGATAATGTCATCTATATGTGTGTCCAAACGATCTCAGAGAGGGCAATCTGTCATGAGGGAATTTATGTAAAGCAATTCTTTGTGAGGACACCAATAATATTTTATTACGATAATCCGACGATTTCATTGGTCGTGACGTAACAACCCAATCTCGGCCTTCTTATTGGTAAAGAAGAGGAGGTGTGTGAGGGATAGCTATCCTTATTGGTTGCCCTATGTTAAAATACAAGATAGATGAAGCTTAAATGACACGTAACAGTTTAAAATCCAAAATGTTCCGTTATCCAGAAGGAGTTGTTTGATATACTTATTTCTCCTTCTTCATTGTATATATATGTGACTATGGACTAGTAAGTGGAGTTGAGAAATGTTAGGTCTTTAAACAGGGGCGTTTTAAATTCCCTATGCAGACCAGTAGCATAAATGGGAAAATATGAGAGAATAAGATGTGTAATTGAATTTGTGATTGAAATTATTAATAATACGAGAGAGTAGAATGTACAGTGGCATTCATAATAAACCAATAACAGTCTTATGCCTACTAAAGGATCTGAATCTAAACAAAACCCAAGTCTATGTGTCGCATTTGGACATATATATATATATATATATATATATATATATATATATATATATATACACACACATCATATGTTTGTGAGCAATAGAATGTCGTAAAGAAAGAGGAGAATTTTCTCTCACATAAGTTCTTACAGAGCATATACAGAGGGCGTAATTAACATCAATAGTAATGTATAATAGTCTTACTAAAGGATTATAATTCAAGCGGAACCCAGATCTATGGGTCGCATTTGAGCAGATTTGTAAACAATTGCATTTGAGCATATTTATACACATATCAGATGTGTGTGAACAATTGCATGTCATAACAAGAGGAAAGTTGGCTCTCACATGAGTTATTACAGAACACATAGAGCTTGGAAGGTGATAATATAGAGAAAAGTCTCTATTACATCCAACAAAGAGGTGTTTGCACCTAAATATGGGTATATGGATTTTTAGAGAGAGGAGATAGGTCTCCACCAACATCATAGTAATTACCCTAATAATTGATGGGTGGGGAACTAGAAAGGCAATGGCAGAGCAGATAGACATTAACTTATGTAATAGCTGAGCAAGGAAAGTATATAAATGTCTGTTACAAACTAAAGGGATGAGTCTTCAAACACCTGTTAAAAAATGACAACATTATTGGAGATAAACTCCCTAACCAACCCAAATTAGTCTATAGAAAAACAGGAAATCTCAAAAACAAACTAGCGCCAAGTCTATCAAGGAAGAAGAAGAAAACAAACACACATGATGTACTAGGGAAACCAGTCAAGGGATTCTATCCGTGCCCCACCTGCAAAGCATGCAGAAGAGGGATTAAGACTAAAAAATTTAAATCTAACCAGACTGGAGAAGAATTCATCATTAAAGATCTGATCAGATGCCAAAATACAGGGATCATCTACCTTATGGAATGCTCATCTGGTCTCCAATATATCGGTCAGACCTCAAGAAGCCTTAGAGACAGGCTCAGAGAGCATATACTGTTGATCAAGAAACAGAATAAAGATACAATACTATATAAGCACTTTGCCACAAAACATAATGGCAGAATACAAGACATGAAATTTATGGGTATACAAAAAGTCATCAGGAACTGGAGAGGGGGTGATTTCGAAAAGAGCCTTCTCAAAGCTGAATCTAAATGGATCGTTCTATTAGATTGCTTACATCCGAAAGGTCTAAACAGAGAGGATCTCACCCACCTCTTCAATTTATGAATATACATCTGTTAATGTCATCATGACATACAACAAATTTTTTCTCTAAGACTCTCCACCCACCGGACTCACCTACAGCCCCCAGGTTATCAAAAAAATGGTTTATGTAAGGCCTTGACTCTAGATCCTATACAAGTCCTATACTAATCCCACTGAATTATCCCTTCATAGTTCTGATTCACATGTAGTGCAGAACACTCACTATACCATCCCCTCACCCTGACTAGACAATCCGCATATCGTAACGGGTAACACACCTCTAAAGATAATCTACACATCCAGTAGCGATGGGACCAAGGACTGTAGTCAACCGTTGCTGTCTACTCCAGTAGTTCATCCATTTCTGCTCACCACCTCTCTTAAATGTGGTTTTTCATGATCATTATAATTTCTCTACCTAACAAATGAGGTTCAAGGCTAGGTCCTAATAGCTTATATAGAGCCTGAATATACATTAATATCTAATAGTGGATCCCATACAATTATAAGGCTATGGGTCCAAGTGACCAGTGTATTATGTCTCTATGTTTGAAGACTCATCCCTTTAGTTTGTAACATAGACATTTATATACGTTCCTTGCTCAGCTATTACATAAGTTAATGTCTATCTGCTCTGCCATTGCCTTTCTATTTCCCCACCCATCTATTATTAGGGTAGTTACTATGATGTTGGTGGAGACCTATCTCCTCTCTCTAAAAATCCATATAGCCATATTTAGGTGCAAACACCTCTTTGTTGGATGTAATAGAGACTTTTCTCTATATTATCACATTCCAAGCTCTATGTGTTCTGTAATAACTCATGTGAGAGCCAACTTTCCTCTTGTATTGACATGCAATTGTTCACACACATCTAATATGTGTACAAATATGCTCAAATGCAATTGTTTACAAATCTGCTCAAATGCGACCCATAGATCTGGGTTCCGCTTGAATTATAATCCATTAGTAGTCATAAGACTATTATACATTCTATTGATGTTAATTACGCCCTCTGTATATGCTCTGTAAGAACTTATGTGAGAGAAAATTCTCCTCTTTCTTCACGACATTCTATTGCTCACAAACATATGATGTGTGTGTATATATATGTCCAAATGCGACACATAGACTTGGGTTTTGTTTAGATTCAGATCCTTTAGTAGTCATAAGACTGTTATTGATTGTTTGTTATGAATGCCACTGTACATTCTACTTTCTCGTATTATTAATAATGTCAATCACAAATGCAATTATACATCTTATTGTCTCATATTTTCCTATTTATGCTACTGGTCTGCATAGGGAATTTAAGACGCCCCTGTTTAAAGACCTAACATTTCTCAACTCCACTTACTAGTCCATAGTCACATATATATACAATGAAGGAGAAATAAGTATATCAAACAACTCCTTCTGGATAACGGAACATTTTGGATTTTAAACTGTCTCTTTTTCCTCTAAATCACTGACTAAAGTGTTACGTGTCATTTAAGCTTTATCTATCTTGTATTTCTCTTGTTAAGTGTATCCAGTCCACGGATCATCCATTACTTGTGGGATATTCTCCTTCCCAACAGGAAGTTGCAAGAGGATCACCCACAGCAGAGCTGCTATATAGCTCCTCCCCTCACTGCCATATCCAGTCATTCTCTTGCAACTCTCAACTAAGATGGAAATCGTAAGAGGACTGTGGTGTTTTATACTTAGTTTATTTCTTGAATCAAAAGTTTGTTATTTTTAAATGGTACCGGAGTGTACTGTTTATCTCAGGCAGTATTTAAAAGAAGAATCTGCCTGCGTTTTCTATGATCTTAGCAGAAGTAACTAAGATCCTTTGCTGTTCTCACATATTCTGAGGAGTGAGGTAACTTCAGAGGGGGAATAGCGTGCAGGTTTTCCTGTAATAAGGTATGTGCAGTTAAAATATTTTTCTAGGGATGGAATTTGCTAGAAAATGCTGCTGATACCGAAGTAATGTAAGTAAAGCCTTAAATGCAGTGATAGCGACTGGTATCAGGCTTATTAATAGAGATACATACTCTTATAAAAGTGTATTTCTCCTACATTGGTGTGTCCGGTCCACGGCTTCATCCTTACTTGTGGGAATATTCTCTTCCCCAACAGGAAATGGCAAAGAGAGCACAGCAAAAGCTGCCCATATAGCTCCCCCTCTGGCTCCGCCCCCCAGTCATTCTCTTTGCCGCTCTGAACAAGTAGCATCTCCACGGGGATGGTAAAGAGTATGTGGTGTTAGTTGTAGTTTTTATTTCTTCTATCAAGAGTTTGTTATTTTAAAATAGTGCCGGTTTGTACTATTTACTCTACAACAGAAAGTGATGAAGAGTTCTGTTTAAAGAGGAGTATGATTTTAGCAGCAGTAACTAAAATCCATTGCTGTACCCACGCAGGACTGTTGAGCCCAGAGAACTTCAGTTGGGGGGAACAGTTTGCAGACTTTTCTGCTCAAGGTATGACTAGTCCATTTTCTAACAAGACATAGTAATGCTAGAAGGCTGTCATTTTCCCTTATGGGATCGGTAAGCCATTTTTCTTAGACTCATAACAGAATGAAGGCTTATTAATGGGCTATATACTGGTTGACACTATTGTGGGCTAAATCGATTGATTTATACAATATTTATATGTCTTTTGTAGTGTTTTGGAACTTGAAAACACTTTGGGAACGTTTTTTATTCGCCTGGCAGTCGTTTAGACACCTATTCTAGTCAGGAAGGGCCTTTCACTCTGGTATGCAGAGGGAGGAGGCCTCATTTTCGCGCCTTTATTGCGCAGTTACTTCTGGAAGCAGTGCATGCAGCTTCATGTGAGAGGGTCCTGTGGCCATAAAAAACGATTCTAGAAGGCTTATTTCTGTGGTGAATAACCCTCAAGGAAAGGTAAAACCGCAGCAAAGGCTGTGGCAGAGACTGTAGTGGGTATAAACTGGTAAATTGAACAAATAGCTCTTGAAATTTGGTGTGCAATACTTTCAAAGCATTAAGACACTAGGGTGCAAATTTGGTAAGGATCGGATATTTCCTTCATAGTTTTTCACACATGCAGAAATAAAGTGTGCTCTGTTTAACATTTAAAGAGACAGTAACGGTTTTGTTTAAAAACGGTTTTATTGCATTAAAAGCCTGTATAAGCCTGTCTAACATGTCTGTACCTTCAGATAGAACATGTTCTGTGTGTATGGAGGCCAAGGTGGTTCCCCCTTTAAATGTATGTGAAAATTGTGCCGTTGCGTCCAAACAAAGTAAGGACAGTACTGTCACATTTAATAAGATTGCCCAAGATGATTCTTCAAATGAAGGTAGTGGGGATAGTTCATCATCCTCTCCTTCTGTGTCAACACCAGTTATGTCAGCGCAGGCGACACCTAGTACATCTAGCGCGCCAATGCTTGTTACTATGCAACAATTAACGGCAGCAATGGATAATTCTATATAGCTAATCTTTTATCCAAACTGCCAGCATTTCCAAGAAAGCGTGATTGCTCAGTTTTAAATACAGAGGATGAGCAAGGGTGCGCTGACGATAATTTATCTGTTATACCCTCACACCAGTCAGAATTGGCAGTGAGGGAGGGTCTGTCGGAGGGAGAAATTTCCGATTCAGGAAAAGTTTCTCAACAGGCAGAACCTGATATTGTGACGTTTAAATTTAAGTTAGAACATCTCCGCGCCCTGCTTAAGGAGGTGCTAACTACTCTGGATGATTGTGACTCTTTGGTGATTCCAGAGAAATTGTGCAAAATGGACAAATTCCTTGAGGTCCCTGTGCACCCTGATGCCTTTCCGATACCCAAAAGGGTGGCGGACATAGTGACTAAGGAGTGGGAGAAGCCAGGTATACCTTTTGTCCCACCTCCTATATTTAAGAAAATGTTCCCCATTGTCGACCCCAGAAGGGACTCATGGCAAACAGTTCCTAAGGTTGAGGGGGCAGTTTCTACGTTGGCCAAACACACGACTATTCCCATTGAGGACAGTTGTGCT
The DNA here is from genome assembly GCF_027579735.1 of Bombina bombina. Classification (NCBI taxonomy): domain Eukaryota; kingdom Metazoa; phylum Chordata; class Amphibia; order Anura; family Bombinatoridae; genus Bombina; species Bombina bombina. Next base: position 610,767,703 of record NC_069502.1, on the reverse strand, counting down.
TTCAAAGATCCTATGGATAAAAAATTGGAAGGATTGCTTAAAAAGATATTTGTTCAGCAAGGTTTCCTTCTCCAACCAATTTCGTGCATTATTCCTGTCACAACGGCGGCGTCTATTTGGTTCGAGGAACTAGAAAATTCGCTCAACAAGGAGACTCCATATGAGGAAGTCATGGACAGAATTCACGCACTAAAGTTGGTTAATTCCTTTATTTTAGATGCCGCTTTGCAATTGGCAAAATTAGCAGCGAAAAATTCAGGTTTTGCAATTGTGGCGCAGAGCGCTTTGGCTAAAATCTTGGTCGGCGGAGGTGTCATCTAAGACAAAATTGCTTAATATTCCTTTCAAAGGTAAGACCCTTTTTGGGCCAGAATTGAAGGAGATTATTTCAGACATCACTGGGGGAAAGGGCCATGCCCTCCCACAGGATAGGCCTTTCAAGGCTAAGAACAAATCTAATTTTCGTTCCTTTCGCAACTTCAGCAACGGACCGTCTCCTAACTCTGCAGCCTCTAGACAAGAGGGTAACGCTTCCCAGGCTAAGCCAGCATGGAAACCAATGCAAGGCTGGAACAAGGGTAAACAGGCCAAGAAGCCTGCTGCTGCTACCAAGACAGCATGAAGGGGTAGCCCCCGATCCGGGACCGGATCTAGTAGGGGGCAGACTTTCTCTCTTTGCTCAGGCTTGGGCAAGAGATGTTCAGAATCCCTGGGCACTAGAAATAGTCTCTCAGGGTTATCTTCTAGAGTTCAAGGAACTTCCTCCAAGGGGAAGGTTCCACATGTCTCGCTTATCTTCAGACCAGATAAAGAGACAGGCATTCTTACATTGCGTAGGAGATCTTTTAAAGATGGGAGTGATACACCCAGTTCCAACAGTGGAACAAGGTCGGGGGTTTTACTCCAACCTGTTTGTAGTTCCCAAAAAAGAGGGAACTTTCAGACCAATTCTGGATTTAAAAATTCTAAACAAATTCCTCAGAGTTCCATCGTTCAAAATGGAAACCATTCGAACGATTTTACCAACAATCCAGGAGGGTCAATACATGACTACCGTGGACTTAAAGGATGCGTACCTACATATTCCTATCCACAAAGATCATCATCAGTTCCTATGGTTCGCCTTTCTGGACAAACATTACCAGTTTGTGGCTCTCCCGTTCGGTTTAGCCACTGCTCCCAGAATTTTCACAAAGGTGCTAGGGTCCCTTCTAGCGGTTCTAAGGCCGAGGGGCATTGCAGTGGCACCTTACCTAGACGACATCCTAATCCAAGCGTCGTCCCTTTCAAGATCATGGGCTCATACAGACATTGTATTAGCTTTTCTCAGGTCTCACGGATGGAAGGTGAACGTGGAAAAGAGTTCCCTGTCCCCGTCTACAAGGGTTCCCTTTCTGGGAACAATAATAGATTCTGTAGAAATGAAGATCTTTCTGACAGAGGTCAGAAAATTAAAGCTTCTAAATGCTTGTCAAGTTCTTCAATCTATTCCTCAGCCTTCCATAGCTCAGTGCATGGAAGTAATAGGTCTAATGGTTGCAGCAATGGACGTGGTTCCTTTTGCTCGAATTCATCTAAGACCATTGCAACTGTGCATGCTCAAACAGTGGAATGGGGATTATGCAGACTTGTCTCCCCAGATTCAAGTAGACCAGTTTACCAGAGACTCACTCCGTTGGTGGTTGACTCAGGATCACCTGTCTCAGGGAATGAGTTTCCGCAGACCAGAGTGGGTCATTGTCACGACCAACGCCAGTCTATTAGGCTGGGGCGCGGTCTGGGACTCCCTGAAAGCTCAGGGTCTATGGTCTCGGTAAGAGTCTCTTCTCCCGATAAACATTCTGGAACTGAGAGCGATATTCAATGCGCTCCGGGCTTGGCCTCAACTAGCGAAGGCCGGATTCATAAGATTTCAGTCGGACAACATGACGACTGTAGCTTACATCAATCATCAGGGGGGAACAAAGAGTTCCTTGGCGATGAGAGAGGTATCTAAGATCATCAAATGGGCGGAGGATCACTCCTGCCATCTATCTGCAACTCACATCCCAGGAGTAGACAACTGGGAGGTGGATTATCGTCAGACTTTCCATCCGGGGGAGTGGGAACTCCACCCGGAGGTCTTTGCCCAGTTGACTCAATTATGGGGCATTCCAGATATGGATCTGATGGCGTCTCGTCAGAACTTCAAGTTTCATCGCTACGGGTCCAGATCCAGGGATCCCAAGGCGACACTAGTGGATGCATTAGTGACGCCTTGGTCGTTCAACCTAGCTTATGTGTTTCCACCGTTTCCTCTCCTTCCCAGGCTCGTAGCCAGGATCAAACAGGAGAAGGCCTCTGTGATTCTGATAGCTCCTGCGTGGCCACGCAGGACCTGGTATGCAGACCTGGTGAATATGTCATCGGCTCCACCATGGAAGCTACCTTTGAGACAGGATCTTCTAGTACAAGGTCCATTCGAACATCCAAATCTAGTCTCTCTGCAGCTGACTGCTTGGAAATTGAACGCTTGATTTTATCTAAGCGTGGGTTTTCAGATTCAGTTATAGATACTCTGGTCCAAGCCAGAAAACCTGTGACTAGGAAATTTTACCATAAAATATGGAAAAAAAATATCTGTTGGTGTGAATCCAAGGGATTCTCTTGGAGTAAAATTAAAATTCCTAGGATTCTTTCCTTTCTCCAAGAGGGTTTGGATAAAGGGTTGTCAGCGAGTTCTCTAAAAGGACAGATATCTGCTCTGTCTGTTTTGTTACACAAACGCCTGGCAGCAGTGCCAGATGTACAAGCATTTGTACAGGCCTTAGTCAGTATCAAGCCTGTTTACAGACCCATGACTCCTCCATGGAGTCTAAATTTAGTTCTTCAAGGGGTTCCGTTTGAACCTTTGCATTCCATAGATATTAAGTTACTATCTTGGAAAGTTCTGTTTTTGGTTGCTATTTCTTCTGCTAGAAGAGTTTCTGAATTGTCTGCTTTGCAGTGTGATCCACCCTATCTGGTATTCCATGCAGATAAGGTTGTTTTGCGTACCAAACCTGGTTTTCTTCCAAAAGTGGTTTCCAACAGGAATATTAACCAGGAAATAGTTGTTCCTTCTCTGTGTCCGAATCCAGCTTCGAAGAAGGAACGTTTGTTACACAGATTAGATGTGGTCCGTGCTTTAAAATTCTATTTAGAAGCAACAAAGGATTTCAGACAAACATCATCTTTGTTTGTGGTTTATTCTGGTAAGAGGAGAGGGCAGAAAGATACTGCTACCTCTTTCTTTTTGGCTGAAAAGCATCATCCGATTGGCTTATGAGACTGCCGGACGGCAGCCTCCTGAACGAATTACAGCTCACTCTACTAGAGCTGTGGCTTCCACATGTGCCTTCAAGAACGAGGCTTCTGTTGATCAGATATGTAAGGCAGCGACTTGGTCTTCTCTGCACACTTTTGCCAAATTTTACAAATTTGATACTTATGCTTCTTCGAAGGCTATTTTTGGGAGAAAGGTTTTGCAACCCGTGGTGCCTTCCGTTTAGGTAACCTGACTTGTTCCCTCCCTTCATCCGTGTCCTAAAGCTTTGGTATTGGTTCCCACAAGTAAGGATGAAGCCGTGGACCAGACACACCAATGTAGGAGAAAACAGAATTTATGCTTACCTGATAAATTTCTTTCTCCTACGGTGTGTCCAGTCCACGGCCCGCCCTGGCTTTTTAGTCAGGTTCCAATTTTTTTCTTTCTATACACTACAGTCACCACGGCACCCTATGGTTTCTCCTTTTTCTCCTAACCGTCGGTCGAATGACTGGGGGACGGAGCCAGAGGGGGAGCTATATGGGCAGCTTTTGCTGTGCTCTCTTTGCCATTTCCTGTTGGGGAAGAGAATATTCCCACAAGTAAGGATGAAGCCGTGGACCGGACACACCGTAGGAAAAAGAAATTTAACAGGTAAGCATAAATTCTGTTTTTAAAACGTTTGCTGGCATGTTTAATCGTTTTTTACATATGTTTGGTGATAAAACTTATTGGGGCCTAGTTTTTTCCACATGGCTGGCTTGAATTTTGCCTAGAAACAGTTCCCTGAGGCTTCCCACTGTTGTAATATGAGTGGGAAGGGCCTATTTTAGCGTTTTTTTTGCACAGCAAAAATTACAGACACAGACATCCAGCTTCTTCCTGCATGATCCAGGACTTCTCTGAAGGGCTCAAAAGGCTTCAAAAGTCGTATTGAGGGAGGTAAAAAGCCACAGTAGAGCTGTGGCAGTTGTTGTGACTGTTTAAATAACGTTTTTGGTATTAAGGGGTTAATCATCCATTTGCAAGTGGGTGCAATGCTCTGCTAACTTATTACATACACTGTAAAAATTTCGTTGGTGTAACTGCATTTTTTCACTGTTATTTCAAAATTTGGGAAAATTTGTGTTTCTTAAAGGCGCAGTAACGTTTTTTTATATTGCTTGTAAACTTGTTTTAAAGTGTTTTCCAAGCTTGCTAGTCTCATTGCTAGTCTGTTTAAACATGTCTGACACAGAGGAACCTACTTGTTCATTATGTTTGAAAGCCATGGTGGAGCCCCATAGGAGAATGTGTACTAAATGTATTGATTTCACCTTAAACAGTAAAGATCAGTCTTTATCTATAAAAGAATTATCACCAGATGGTTCTGTCGAGGGGGAAGTTATGCCGACTAACTCTCCCCACTTGTCAGACCCTTTGCCTCCCGCTCAGGGGACGCACGCTAATATGGCGCCAATTACATCAGGGACGCCCATAGCAATTACCTTGCAGGACATGGCTGCAATCATGAATAATACCCTGTCTGACGTATTATCTAGATTGCCTGAATTAGGAGGCAAGCGCGATGGCTCTGGGGTTAGGAGAGATACAGAGTGCGCAAATGCTGTTAGAGCCATGTCTGATACTGCGTCACAGTATGCAGAACATGAGGACGGAGAGCTTCAGTCTGTGGGTGACATCTGACTCGGGGAAACCTGATTCAGAGATTTCTAATTTTAAATTTAAGCTTGAGAACCTCCGTGTATTGCTTGGGGAGGTATTAGCTGCTCTGAATGACTGTAACACAGTTGCAATTCCAGAGAAATTGTGTATGCTGGATAGATACTATGCGGTGCCGGTGTGTACTGATGTTTTTCCTATACCTAAAAGGCTTACAGAAATTATTAGCAAGGAGTGGGATAGACCCGGTGTGCCCTTTTCCCCACCTCCTATATTTAGAAAAATGTTTCCAATAGACGCCACTACATGGGACTTATGGCAGACGGTCCCTAAGGTGGAGGGAGCAGTTTCTACTTTAGCAAAGCGTACCACTATCCCGGTTGAGGACAGTTGTGCTTTTTCAGATCCAATGGATAAAAAATTGGAGGGTTACCTTAAGAAAATGTTTATTCAACAAGGTTTTATTTTACAGCCCCTTGCATGCATTGCGCCTGTCACTGCTGCGGCGGCATTCTGGTTTGAGGCCCTGGAAGAGGCCATCCAGACAGCTCCATTGAATGAAATTATTGACAAGCTTAGAACGCTTAAGCTAGCTAACTCATTTGTTTCTGATGCCATTGTTCATTTGACTAAACTAACGGCTAAGAATTCCGGATTCGCCATCCAGGAGCGTAGGGCGCTATGGCTTAAATCCTGGTCAGCTGACGTGACTTCAAAGTCTAAATTACTCAACATTCCTTTCAAGGGGCAGACCTTATTCGGGCCTGGCTTGAAGGAAATTATTGCTGACATTACTGGAGGTAAGGGTCATACCCTTCCTCAGGACAGGGCCAAATCAAAGGCCAAACAGTCTAATTTTCGTGCCTTTCGAAATTTCAAGGCAGGAGCAGCATCAACTTCCTCCGCTTCAAAGCAAGAGGGAACTGTTGCTCATTCCAGACAGGCCTGGAAACCTAACCAGTCCTGGAACAAGGGCAAGCAGGCCAGAAAGCCTGCTGCTGCCCCCAAGACAGCATGAAGGAACGGCCCCCTATCCGGAAACGGATCTAGTGGGGGGCAGACTTTCTCTCTTCGCCCAGGCGTGGGCAAGAGATGTTCAGGATCCCTGGGCGTTGGAGATCATATCTCAGGGATATCTTCTGGACTTCAAAGCTTCTCCTCCACAAGGGAGATTTCATCTTTCAAGGTTATCAGCAAACCAGATAAAGAAAGAGGCATTCCTAAGCTGTGTGCAAGACCTCCTAGTAATGGGAGTGATCCATCCAGTTCCGCGGACGGAACAAGGACAGGGATTTTATTCAAATCTGTTTGTGGTTCCCAAGAAAGAGGGAACCTTCAGACCAATCTTGGATCTAAAGATATTAAACAAATTCCTCAGAGTTCCATCATTCAAAATGGAAACTATTCGGACCATCCTACCCATGATCCAAGAGGGTCAGTACATGACCACAGTGGACTTAAAGGATGCCTACCTTCACATACCGATTCACAAAGATCATCATCGGTTCCTAAGGTTTGCCTTTCTAGACAGGCATTACCAATTTGTAGCTCTTCCCTTCGGGTTGGCCACTGCCCCGAGAATTTTTACAAAGGTTCTGGGCTCACTTCTGGCGGTTCTAAGACCGCGAGGCATAGCGGTGGCTTCGTATCTAGACGACATCCTGATACAGGCGTCAAGCTTTCAAATTGCCAAGTCTCATACAGAGATAGTTCTGGCATTTCTGAGGTCGCATGGGTGGAAAGTTAACATGGAAAAGAGTTCTCTATCACCACTCACAAGAGTCTCCTTCCTAGGGACTCTTATAGATTCTGTAGAGATGAAAATTTACCTAACGGAGTCCAGGTTATCAAAACTTCTAAATGCTTGCCGTGTCCTTCATTCCATTCCACGCCCGTCAGTGGCTCAGTGCATGGAAGTAATTGGCTTAATGGTAGCGGCAATGGACATAGTGCCATTTGCGCGCCTGCACCTCGGACCGCTGCAATTATGCATGCTAAGTTTCTCGGGTCCATCTGTCCAAGGGTATGACCTTTCGCAGGCCAGATTGGACGATTGTAACAGATGCCAGCCTTCTAGGTTGGGGCGCAGTCTGGAACTCCCTGAAGGCTCAGGGATCGTGGACTAAATATTCTGGAGTTAAGAGCAATATTCAAGGCTCTTCTAGCTTGGTTTCAGTTAGCAACCCTGAGGTTCATCAGATTTCAGTCGGACAACATCACGACTGTGGCTTACATCAACCATCAAGGGGGAACCAGGAGTTCCCTAGCGATGTTAGAAGTCTCAAAGATAATTCGCTGGGCAGAGTCTCACTCTTGCCACCTGTCAGCGATCCACATCCCAGGCGTAGAGAACTGGGAGGCGGATTTTCTAAGTCGTCCGACTTTTCATCCGGGGGAGTGGGAACTCCATCCGGAGGTGTTTGCTCAACTGGTCCATCGTTGGGGCAAACAAGAACTGGATCTCATGGCGTCTCGCCAGAACGCCAAGCTTCCTTGTTACGGATCCAGGTCCAGGGACCCGGGAGCAACGCTGATAGATGCTCTAGCAGCTCCTTGGTTCTTCAACCTGGCCTATGTGTTTCCACTGTTTCCTCTGCTCCCTCGACTGATTGCCAAAATCAAACAGGAGAGAGCATCGGTGATTCTGATAGCGCCTGCGTGGCCACGCAGGACCTGGTATGCAGACCTAGTGGACATGTCATCTCTTCCACCATGGACTCTGCCTCTGAGACAGGACCTTCTAATACAAGGTCCTTTCAATCATCCAAATCTAATTTCTCTGAGACTGACTGCATGGAGATTTAACGCTTGATTCTTTCAAGGCGTGGCTTCTCCGAGTCAGTCATTGATACCTTAATACAGGCTCGGAAGCCTGTCACCAGGAAAATCTACCATAAGATATGGCGTAAATATCTTTATTGGTGTGAATCCAAGAGTTACTCATGGAGTAAGGTTAGGATTCCTAGGATATTGTCCTTTCTCCATGAGGGTTTGGACAAAGGCTTATCAGCTAGTTCTTTAAAAGGACAGATCTCTGCTCTGTCTATTCTTTTGCACAAGCGTCTGGCAGAAGTACCAGACGTCCAGGCTTTTTGTCAGGCTTTGGCCAGGATTAAGCCTGTGTTTAAAACTGTTGCTCCCCCGTGGAGCTTAAACTTGGTTCTTAAAGTTCTTCAGGGAGTTCCGTTTGAACCCCTTCATTCCATTGATATTAAACTTTTATCTTGGAAAGTTCTGTTTTTGATGGCTATTCCTCGGCTCGAAGAGTCTCTGAGTTATCTGCCTTACATTGTGATTCTCCTTATCTGATTTTTCATTCAGACAAGGTAGTTCTGCGTACCAAACCTGGGTTTTTACCTAAGGTGGTTTCTAACAGGAATATCAATCAAGAGATTGTTGTTCCATCATTGTGTCCTAATCCTTCTTCAAAGAAGGAACGTCTTTTGCATAATCTGGACGTAGTCCGTGCCTTGAAGTTTTACTTACAGGCTACTCAAGATTTTTGTCAAACATCTACGTTGTTTGTCGTTTACTTTGGACAGAGGAGAGGTCAAAAAGCTTTGGCAACCTCTCTCCTTTTGGCTTCGGAGCATAATATGCTTAGCCTATGAGACTGCTGGACAGCAGCCCACTGAAAGGATAACAGCTCATTCTACTAGAGCTGTGGCTTCCACCTGGGCCTTTAAAAATGAGGCCTCTGTTGAACAGATTTGCAAGGCTGCGACTTGGTCTTCGCTTCACACCTTTTCAAAATTTTACAAATTTGACACTTTTGCTTCTTCGGAGGCTGTTTTTGGGAGACAGGTTCTACAGGCAGTGGTTCCTGCCTTGTCCCTCCCATCATCCGTGTACTTTAGCTTTGGTATTGGTATCCCACAAGTAATGGATGATCCGTGGACTGGATACACTTAAAAAGAGAAAACATAATTTATGCTTACCTGATAAATTTATTTCTCTTGTAGTGTATCCAGTCCACGGCCCGCCCTGTCCTTTAAGGCAGGTCTAAATTTTAATTAAACTACAGTCACCACTGCACCCTATGGTTTCTCCTTTCTCGTCTTGTTTCGGTCGAATGACTGGATATGGCAGTGAGGGGAGGAGCTATATAGCAGCTCTGCTGTGGGTGATCCTCTTGCAACTTCCTGTTGGGAAGGAGAATATACCACAAGTAATGGATGATCCGTGGACTGGATACACTACAAGAGAAATAAATTTATCAGGTAAGCATAAATTATGTTTTTAACATAGCGCAACAAATTAGGATAGCTATCCCTCACACACCTCCTCTTCTTTACCAATAAGAAGGCCGAGATTGGGTTGTTACGTCACGACCAATGAAATCGTCGGATTATCATAATAAAATATTATTGGTATCCTCACAAAGAATTGCTTTACATAAATTCCCTCATGACAGATTGCCCTCTCTGAGATCGTTTGGACACACATATAGATGACATTATCATCTAATTACCCATGTTTGTCAGTTCCGTGAACCGGATGTGACGTAACGCTTTTGGGTATCATTATATCAATAAAGTCATAAGTCATATTTGTCATCATTTATATAGAAAATATTTGTTCAACAAGGTATCCTCCTTCAACCAATTGCCTGCATTATTCCTGTAACTACTGCAGCGGCTTTTTGGTTGAGGCGCTGGAGGAGTCGCTCCAGAGGGAGACTTCATATGACGAAGTCATGGATAGAATTCATGCTCTAAAGCTGGTTAATTCTTTCATTACAGATGCCGCTTTACAATTAACTAAATTAGCGGCGAAAAATTCTGGTTTTGCCATTGTGGCACGAAGAGCGCTCTGGCTCAAATCATGGTCGGCTGACGTGTCGTCCAAAACAAAATTACTTAATATCAGGAAAGGGCCATGCCCTTCCACAAGATAGACCTTTTAAGGCTAATTTTGGGCTCCTTTCGCAACTTCAGGAGCGGACCTGCTTCAACCTCTGCAACCGCAAAGCAAGAGGGTAACGTTTCCCAGCCCAAAGCAACATTAAAATCCTTTGCAGGGCTGGAACAAGGGTAAACAGGCCAAGAAGCCTGCTGCTGCTACCAAGACAGCATGAAAGGGTAGCCCCCGCTCCGGGACCGGATCTAGTAGGGGGCAGACTTTCTCTCTTGCTCTTGGAAGAGATGTTCCAGATCCCTGGGCATTAGAAATTGTTGCTCAAGGGTATCTTCTAGAATTCGAAGACTCTCCCCCAAGGGGAAGGTTCCACATTTCTCGTTTGTCTTTAGACCAGACAAAGAAACAGGCGTTCTTACGCTGTGTAGAAGATCTTCTAAAGATGGGAGTGATACACCCAGTTCCAACTGCAGAACAAGGACTGGGTTTTTACTCAAACCTGTTTGTAGTTCCCAAAAAGGAAGGAACTTTCAGGCCAATCCTGGATTTAAAAATTCTAAACAAATTCCTCAGAGTTCCATCATTCAAAATGGAAACCATTCGGACAATCTTACCATTGATCCAGGAAGATCAATATATGACTACCTTGGATTTAAAGGATGCGTACCTACATATTCCTATCCACAAAGATCACCATAATTTCCTAAGGTTCGCCTTTCTGGACAAGAATTTTTCACAAAGGTGCTAGGGTCCATTCTAGCGGTACTAAGACCGCGGGGCATTGCAGTAGCACCTTATCTGGACGACATATTAATTCTGGCGTCTTTTCAAAGAGCCAAGGCTCATACAGAAATAGTTCTGGCCTTTCTAAGGTCTCACGGGTGGAAGGTGAACGTCGAAAAAAGTTCTCTGTCCCCGCTCACAAGGGTTCCCTTCCTGGGAACGCTAATAGACTCGGTAGAGATGAAAATATTTCTGACGGAGGTCAGGAAGTTAAAACTTTTAACTACTTGCCGAGTTCTTCATTCTGTTCCTCGGCCTTCTGTGGCTCAGTGCATGGAGGTAATCGGGTTAATTGCTGCGGCAATGGACGTTGTTCCCTTTGCCAGAATTCATCTCAGACCACTGCAGCTGTGCATGCTCAAACTGTGGAATGGGGATTATGCAGATTGTCTCCTTAGATACAAATGGACGAGAAAACCAGAGATTATCTTCTCTGGTGGTTGTCTCAGGATCACCTGTCTCAGGGAATGTGCTTCCTCAGACCAGAGTGGATCATTGTCACGACCGATTTCAGTCTGTTAGGCTGGGGTGCGGTCTGGGACTCCCTGAAAGCTCAGGGCCTATGGTCTCGGGAAGAGTCTCTTCTCCCGATAAACATTTTGGAACTGAGAGCGATATACAACACGCTCCAGGCATAGCCTCAACTAGCGGAGGCCAGGTTCATCAGGTTTCAGTCGGACAACATCACGACTGTAGCGTACATCAATCATCAGGGAGGAAACAAAGAGTTCCCTAGCGATGAAGGAAGTATCCAAGATCATCAAATGGGCGGAGGATCACTCCTGCCACCTATCTGCAATTCACATCACAGGAATAGACAACTGGGAGGCGGATTTTCTGAGTCGTCAGACCTTTCACCCGGGGGAGTGGGAACTTCTTCTGGAGGTTTTTGCTCAGCTTACCCAGCTATGGGGTATTCCAGAGTTGGATCTGATGGCGTCCCGTCAGAACTCCAAACTTTCTCTTTACGGATCCAGGTCCAGGGACCCCAAGGCGGCTTTGATAGATGCTCTAGTAGCGCCTTGGTCCTTCAATCTGGCTTATGTTTTTCCACCGTTTCCCCTTCTCCCTCATCTGGTAGCCAGAATCAAACAGGAGAAGGCTTCGGTAATTTTGATAGCGCCTGCGTGGCCACGCAGGACTTGGTATGCAGACCTAGTGGACATGTCATCTGTTCCACCATGGACACTGCCATCGAGGCAGGATCTTCTAATTCAAGGTCCATTCAAGCATCCAAATATAGTTCTCTGCAGCTGACTGCTTGGAGATTGAACGCTTAATTCTATCTAAGTGTGGGTTCTCTGGATCAGTTATAGATACTTTGATCCAGGCTAGAAAACCTGTCACCAGGAACATTTACCATAAGATATGGTGGAAATATCTTTGTTGGTGTGAATCCAAGGGTTACTTGTGGAGTAAGATTAGGATTCCCAGGATTTTGTCATTTCTCCAAGAAGGATTGGAGAAAGGATTGTCAGCTAGTTCCTTAAAGCGACAGATATCTGCTCTATCTATTCTGTTTCACAGGCGTCTAGCTCCTCCATGGAGTCTAAATTTAGTTCTTTCTGTCCTTCAAGGGGTTCCGTTTGAACCTTTACATTCCATAGATATTAAGTGATTATCTTGGAAATTTTTGTTTTTGGTAACTATTTCTTCTGCTCAAACAGTTACAGAATTGTCTGCTTTGCAGTGTGATTCACCCTATCTGTTGTTTCATGCAGATAAGGTTGTTTTGCGTACAAAATCTGGTTTCCTTCCGAAAGTGGTTTCTAATAAGAATATTAGCCAGGAAATCATTGTTCCTTCTCTGTGTCTAAGAAGGAACGGCTGTTACACAATCTTGATGTGGTTCGTGCTTTAAAATTCTATTTAAAAGCAACTAAAGATTTCAGACACACGTCATCCTTGTTTGTTGTCTATTCTGGTAAGAGGAGAGGTCAAAAAGCTATCGCTTCCTCTCTTTCCTTTTGGCTGAAAAGCATTATCCGATTGACTTATGAGACTGCTGGACAGCAGCCTCCTGAACGAATTACAGCTCTTTCCACCAGAGCTGTGGCTTCCACATGGGCTTTCAAGAATAAGGCTTCTGTTGAACAGATTTGTAAAGCAGCGACTTGGTCTTCACTGCATACTTTTGCCAAATTTTACAAATTTGATACTTTTGCTTCTTCGGAGGCTATTTTTTTTGGGAGAAAGGTTTTGCAAGTAGTGGTGCCTTCCGTTTAGGTTACCTGACTTGTTCCCTCCCTTCATCCGTGTCCTAAAGCTTTGGTATTGGTTCCCACAAGGATGAATCCGTGGACTGGATACACCAATGTAAGAGAAAACAGAATTTATGCTTACCTGATCAATTTCTTTCTCTTACGGTGTATCCAGTCCACGGCCCGCCCTGGCAATTAAGTCAGGTTCATATTTATTTTTTGTAAAACTACAGTCACCACTGCACACTATGGTTCTCCTTTTTCTCCTAACCGTCGGTCGAATGACTGGGGGGCGGAGCCTGAGGGGAGCTATATGGACAGCTCTGCTGTGTGCTCTCTTTGCCACTTCCTGTAGGGATTGAGAATATCCCACAAGTAAGGATGAATCCGTGGACTGGATACACCGTAAGAGAGAGAAATTTATCAGGTAAGCATAAATTCTGTTTTTTTGCACTGCAGGGCATGGGTACACTTTACTGCAAACGTTCATCATCAATCGCTATGTCATTTTTGTTTATATTATGTGCATGTTAGTTTGAACTGTGCACTCACCTACTGTCAAGGTTATAGTTATACACTCTTATTGTCTAAGTTATACTTAGCCCTTATGGATCTCTGGATCTATTGTTAGCTACATATTCTGATTTTATTTGGTCTCCATTGCGAGCTGTTTTTGCCAGTTTTTTATTGTCTAGATTTATTGTCTAGTTTTTATATCTCTAGTTCCTTATTGCACAAGTTTAGTGCTTATATGTTTTTAGGGATATAGCATCCCTTTTCCCAATTAAATCCTATTTTTAGTGTTTATATTTATCCCTTAGCCTCTTTCGGCGCTGTACCCACTATTTTTATTTCCATTTAATCCCTTTGGGGGTTGGTTAGGCCCTCTGTTTGTGTACAGCTTAGGGATTGTCTTAGCGCTTGGCTACTACTCCCTATTTGTTAGATACAGTGTATCAGATGTGTGAGAGCGGTTATTCTCCGTATGTCTTTATAGTAAAGTACACTCGCAGTCAAGTACTCTCGCAGGTGATTTCAGCTTTCCAGTGGATCTGTGGCTCCTTTACTGCTTGCTGTTGTGGCTTCTGTACTGCTCACTGTTGTAACATCATAACCATCTAAGGAAAGCTTATAGGAACATTAAACCCATTTTTTTTTCCTTTCATTATTCAGACAGAGAATGTAATTTTAAACAACATTCAAATTTACTTCTATTATTTAATTTGCTTCATTCTTTAGATATCCTTTGTTGAAGAAATAGCAATGAGTTAGCCAATTACACGAGGCATCTATATGCAGCCACCAATCAGCAGCTTCTGAGCCTATCTAGATATGCTTTTAAACAAAGAATACGAAGTGAAGGAAGCAAATTGTATAATAGAAGTACATTAGAAAGTTGTTTAAAATTGCATGCTCTTTCTAAATCATGAAAGAAAACATTTGGGTTTCATGTCCCTTTAATAAAGCAATGAGGAGAAGCATATGTTTGCTGTATTCAGAAGCGCTACGACAGGGTATTAAGCATAGAGTTAATACTTGTTAAGTACAAAGTATAACTTGCGCCTGTCCAGCTCCTGTAGCAGATATGTCTGTGGTGGTTTAGTGATCAAAATCTACGTGTTTCAGCAGCAGCATTACCTGCCTTTATCAAGATGATCCCTAACTGAACTAATGGTTCCTTTATACCCTTAACAGTGGTGTTTGCTTTCTGACTGATTGGGATCTTCTCCAATCACTGAGTGGTTTTGTTTTTGCCTGTTTGTGGTTGGTTGCACATTTTTTTTAATTTTGATTCTTGTCCACTCAGGGGTTTTTGGTTTCCCTAGAAACTTGATGTGATTGTGGGATTGTTTGTCAAGCTGTGAAACCAGTCATAGTGGGAGGTTTTCTTCATAGATTAAGATAATTTTAGAATATCCTTGTGAAGTCTATTTGGTAGTTGGAAGTTTGTGAAAATACTAAACTTAAATTGCTACAATACATATATTTAAGATATTATTTAAACATAGCTAAAATATGTGCAATTTAAATTTATAAATAGAACAATGATAAAACTGTAAATATGGAATATAAAGAATTCAATAAACAAAAATTAAAATAAGATATATTTGGGAAACGAAAAAAATCGAATTAAACAAAGGCTTAACTAAGACTTTTAATTTCAAGAAAGCAAAATTCAACGATTTAAGGAAATCATTAAATAATATAAATTGGGACAATGTATTTTCTAATAAAAATACAGAGAATAAATGGATAATATTTAAAAATGTGTTAAATAAATATACATATCAACACATACCATATGGTTATAAAAGTAAAAATAAAAAAACAAAGCCATTATGGCTAAATAAAAATGTGTTAAGAGAAATTAGGAAAAAACGTAGGGCATTTAAATTATTAAAAGAAAATAGTACAGACTCAGCATACAATATTTATAAGGAATGTAACAAAGCATGCAAAAAAGCAATCAAATTAGCCAAAATTGAAAATGAAAAATTAATTGCTAAGGATTCTAAGTCTAACCCTAAAAGGTTCTTTAAGTACATAAATAGCAAAAAATCTAAGAAGGATAATATAGGTACATTAAAATGTGTGGAGGGTAGCATGATAAATAATGACAGGGAGAAGGCTGAGGTACTAAACCAGTTTTTTTCTTCAGTATACACAAGAGAAGAACCATTGAATGATACTTTTGAACATAATAGAACATGCCAGTCCATACCACTAACTGGGTTTTGTTTAGAGGATATCAGGAAAAAACTGGAAAATATTAAGGTAAATAAAACTCCAGGCCCAGATGGAATACACCCAAGGGTGTTGAGGGAACTTAGCACTGTTATAGACAAACCTTTACTCTTAATTTTTCAAGACTCATTATCCTCAGGCATGGTACCCCAGGATTGGCGTAAAGCTGATGTGGTGCCACTCTTCAAAAAGGGAAGCAGGGATGATCCAGGAAGCTATAGACCAGTTAGTCTGACATCAATAGTGGGGAAGATATTTGAAGGGATTATAAGGGATTATATTGATGAGCATATTCGTGTAAACAAGATTATGAGTTCTAATCAGCATGGCTTTAGGAGAAATAGATCATGTCAAACTAATCTGATTAGATTCTACGAGGAAGTAAGTCAAAATATAGATAAAGGGGAATCAGTGGATGTGATATACTTAGATTTTGCAAAGGCATTTGATACAGTGCCACATGAGAGATTAATGCACAAAATTAAGGGACTGGGAATATCTGAAAATGTTAGCTCATGGATAAATAACTGGATAAAAGATAGGGAGCAACGAGTAGTAGTAAATGGATCATACTCAGATTGGACAAAGGTAATCAGTGGCGTCCCCCAGGGATCAGTACTGGGCCCTGTTCTTTTTAATATTTTTATAAATGACTTGGAGCAAGGATTAAATAGCGACATCTCTATTTTTGCAGATGATACTAAGTTAAGTAAGGTCAGAGCAGGACGAACTGTCTTTACAAAGGGATTTGCTAAAATTAGAACTATGGGCAAGTGAATGGAAAATGAGATTTAATACGGAAAAATGCAAGGTTCTACATTTTGGAAGTAAAAATAAGCAGGCTACGTATTTTTTAAATGGGACAAGACTTAGCCAAACACAGGATTAAAGGGATTTGGGAGTAGTAATAGATAACAAGCTAAAGATGGGTGCACAATGCAGGGCAGCGGTTTCAAAGGCTAATAAGATACTAGCATGTATTAAAAGAGGTATTGATTCAAGGGAGGAAAGCATAATTCTGTCATTATATAAAGCCCTGGTAAGACCTCACCTTGAGTTTGGAGTGCAGTTCTGGGGACCAATTGCTAAAAAAGATATTGCAGAACTAGAAAAAGTTCAGAGAAGGGCCACAAAGCTAATAAGGGGATTGGAGAAATTAACCTATGAGGAGAGGCTAGCCAAACTGGGTCTGTTTTCTTTAGAAAAAAGGCGCTTGAGAGGTGACATGATTACTTTATATAAATATATTCAAGGCCCATATACAGAGATGGCAGAAGCTCTGTTTATTCCAAGAAAATTGTTTCTGACAAGAGGTCATAATTTAAGGTTGGAGGAAAGGAGATTTAATCTCCTGCAACGGAAACTTTTTTTCACTGTGAGAGCAATAAAATTGTGGAACTCATTACCAAAGGAGGTAGTGAATGCCAATACCATAGATACATTTAAAAATAGTCTGGATAAGTTTCTGTATACTAACAAAATTCATGGATATGATTGCTAGTATTAAATGGGTCACATTTTAATGGGGTTATTTAAGCTTAACTGGAGCTTTTTGTAAGTATTTTAGATTTGTATAGGTTGAACTCGATGGACTTCAGTCTTTTTTCAACCTTATCTACTATGTTACTATGTTAGAAATTAAAGTGCCAAAAATTAAAATAAATTGAAAAGAAACGTGATACTTTTAAGGAGTATCGTGTTGATATATAGATATCAGTGACTTATATTAGTTGTTACACTAGTGCAAACTAATATTATAGGGTTTGGGACTTCCCTAGTGTTAAAGAAGACATGTACAAATAGAGATACATATGCATTGAATACTGAAAGTATTGGTAAAAAAGTGTGAAGTTTGGGTGTTTAGATATTTAGTGTAATAAATAGCAAATTTTATAAAATTGTATATATTGTAATTGTTTGTAAAAATGTTGTATATATAATCATATATAACATGGCCAATGATTTAATTCCATCCGTTTCCGTTATTTCCAAGAAAGAGCAAATTTTTAGACTAATTCTGGACTTATATTTCTCAGAGTTCCTATTTTCTAAATAGTAACCATATGGATAATTTAACCCTGTATACAATAAAGTCAATTTATGTCAATGTTGTATTCGAAGGATGGCCTTCCTTTCTATTCCTAGACAACCTCCAGTTTCTAAGATTTACCTTTCAGGACAATTTTTTTCAGTTTGTGGTTCTTTCGTTTGGTCTATTTACAGCTCCAAGAAATTTTATGAAAGTTCTAAGATCTTTCCTGTCTTTAATAAGAACTCATATGCTTCAGTGGCTCTATACCTGGATGACATATTTGTTTAGGCTTCATTTCTTTCATGTAAATGGCTGGAGTCCATGAGCTAGTGACATTTGGGATATACATTCCTACCAGGAGGGGGCAAAGTTTCCCAAACCTCAAAATGCCTATAAATACACCTCCCACCACACTCACACCTTAGTAGGGCTGAAACTAACGATTATTTTCATAATCAATTAGTTGTTCAATTATGTTTTTCGATTAATCAGTTAAAATAAATATATATATATATATATATATATATATATATATATATATATATATATATATATATATATATATATATACATACATACAGGTAGCCCTCAGTTTACGCCGGGGTTAGGTTCCAGAAGGAATGGTTGTAAATCGAAACCGTTGTAAATTGAAACCCAGTTTATAATGTAAGTCAATGGGAAGTGAGGGAGATAGGTTCCAGGCCCCTCTCAAAATTGTCATAAGTAACACCTAATACATTATTTTTAAAGCTTTGAAATAAAGACTTTAAGTGCTAGACAGCATTATAAACCTAATAAAATAATCACACAACACAGAATATATAATTAAACTAAGTTAAATGAACAAAAACATTTGCTACACCTAATAAAATAATCACACAACACAGACTTCACTTGCATTTTTCTGCGAACAGTTCTTACTATGCATTCCGATCTGGACTGAGTTATAGACAGGAAGATCTTGTTTCTTTGAAATCTGCTCGATGAAACTGATTCATTTCAGCTTGCTTGGCATTGCTGCAACACAAGCGGACAGCTCCACCTACTGGCTATTTTAATAAATGCACTGCTTCTCAATACTTTTCAATAGCAGTCACATGACTGGAAAAAAAGGTTGTTATTCTGAAACGGTGTAAATTGAACCGTTGTAAAACGAGGGCCACCTGTATGTGTATGTGTGTATATATATATATATATATATATATATATATATATATATATATATATATATATATATACAAAAAAATAAATAAAAATATTATTAGAGCAGATGTGGACTGGCTTCAAGTTCAACCTCTCTCTCCGCTTCCGCTTCCAGAGAACCAAAAACTAAAATGACTTATTTTTCCCAAAATTATTTTAAAGATAGTTTAGGTTTACATGGGATGTCATCATGATTATGCTCCCAGTGAGGTTGTAACTTAAACAGAGAGGTACAAAAATGTTCCTTTTCAATTTTCTGATTTTCTCTACTCTAAGTATTGGTCTCTGCAAGTAAACGGTGAGAAGTAAATTAAAGTGAAAGTAAATCCTAGCGTTTTACAAACGCTAGCATTTACTATTGAAACAATTAGAGGGGACTTTTATTCATGCAGTATAAGATACTTCATGAATGAATAAGATAAAAACGGCGATCAATTGAATCAAATAAAGGAGCTTTCTACATGAAGTATCTTATACTTCATGAATGAAAGTCCCCTTTATTTGTTTCAATAGTAAATCCTAGCGTTTGTAAAACGCTAGAATTTACTTTCACTTTAAGGACTCTTGGTCCGCTCTCTTAAAGCTAAGCACATTTTATTTAGTTGTAAGTATAATTAACAGGAACTGCTATATACAAATATAAACCTAATGTATAATCTTCCTTCCTTACATGTTAAACTCTGCAGCTGGTATTAGTAATAGGAAATACATGGGAAACTACTACTTTTTACAGTACATTGCAATTTATTTGGTGCATATGATTATCTGGATCAAACAGGGAGATTTTCTCCCCTAACAGATGTGGGACAGAAAAGGCAATGGACATGATTTCTGTGTATGTGTCTCTGTGAGAGCTGGAAATTGTAATTGCAATTAGTATGGTTGGTCTGTAGTGTACCAGACAAATGCTCCCCAACTTGACTACCAGGGAGGGAATATTACTTTTTTTTAAATTTATTGCAGGATCTGCAAGCCATTCAGCCAAGTCCAATATATGTTTATTTTATTTTAAACAAAAAAAGTAATTTCCAGTACGCCCTAAGAAGGCTTCCTAGGCGCTGGAATAAATGAATGGTAACTGTCCCTGATGCCACCGCCCACACAGCCCTTCCCAACACACGGCCGCACAGCCTCTTTTTAGCTCCCTAAGATAAAGAGCTGTGTGAGAGGGAAAGGCACACACTGTGTTAAAAGCTTAGACCTAAACATAGGAAAAATGTTGCTAACTTGTGTGCTAACTTAGTGATCGGCATCTGCAGGCACCATGTTATATTTTTGAGAGATAAATAAACATGGTACCTGCAGATGCCGGTCTCTAAGTTAGCACATAAGTTTGCAAACTTTTTCCTATGTTTAGGCCTAAGCTTTTAACACAGCGTGTGCCGTTCCCTCACACAGCTCTTTACCTTGACAGCACTCCCAAGCACTATAAGCATCCTGAGCCGCCCTGCGGGCTGCACGTGATATGAGACGTCTTGAGTGTGCAGGATAAGTCACTGATGCCCCATCTACACAGCCTTTCCCAACAAACGGCCGCACTCTTACAGGACCGATCTGACACGCTGCAGCCTGCATGTGTATTAAGCAAGTAAACAACTTAGTTAAATAACCGGGGGGAGACCTACCTTACAACAGCGCATCGTGAGGAAAGTGAACTCTCCTCTTCACTCTACACATATACACACTGCATGCTGCAAGCAACCCAACTAATTGATAATGAAAATCGCTGACAATGATTTTCATTATCGATTATTATTAGCGATATTCAATGCTCTTCAGGCTTGGCCTCAGCTAGCTGCGGTCAGGTTCATCAGATTTCAGTCGGACAACATCACGACTGTAGCTTACATCAACCATCAAGGGGGAACAAGGAGTTCCCTAGCAATGTTGGAGGTTTCAAAAATAATTCTATGGGCAGAGGTTCACTCATGCCATCTATCAGCTATCCATATCCCAGGAGTAGAGAACTGGGAGGCGGATTTTCTAAGTCGACAGACTTTTCATCCGGGGGAGTGGGAACTCCATCCGGAGGTGTTTGCACAGTTGATTCAACTTTGGGGCAAACCAGAACTGGATCTCATGGCGTCTCGTCAGAACGCCAAGCTTCCTTGTTACGGGTTCAGGTCCAAGGATCCCAAGGCAGCGCTGATAGATGCTCTAGCAGCGCCTTGGTCTTTCAACCTGGCTTATGTGTTTCCACCGTTTCCTTTGCTCCCTCGTCTGATTGCCAAGATCAAGTAGGAGAGAGCTTCGGTGATTTTGATAGCTCCTGCGTGGCCACGCAGGACTTGGTACGCAGATCTGGTGGACCTGTTATTCTTTCCACTTTGGACTCTGCTACTGAGGCAGGTCCTTCTACTTCAAGGTCCCTTCAAACATCCAAATCTAATTTCTCTGCGTCTGACTGCTTGGAGATTGAACGCTTGATTTTGTCAAAACGTGTTTTTTCCGAGTCGGTCATTGATACCTTAATTCAGGCTCGAAAGCCTGTCACCAGGAAAATCTATCATAAGATATGGTGTAAATATCTTCATTGGTGTGAATCCAAGGGTTACTCATGGAGTAAAGTCAGGATTCCCAGGATATTGTCTTTTCTCCAAGAAGGATTGGTGAAGGGATTGTCAGCTAGTTCCTTAAAGGGACAGATTTCTGCTCTGTCTATTCTTTTGCACAAGCACCTGGCGGATGTTCCAGACGTTCAGGCGTTTTGTCAGGCTTTAGTTAGAATCAAGCCTGTGTTTAAACCTGTTGCTCCGCCATGGAGTTTAAATTTAGTTCTTAAAGTTTTTCAAGGAGTTCCGTTTGAACCTCTGCATTCCATAGATATCAAGCATTTATCTTGGAAAGTTCTGTTCAGCTCGAAGAGTTTCAGAGTTATCTGCCTTGCAGTGTGATTCCCCTTATCTGATCTTCCATTCAGATAAGGTAGTTTTGCGTACCAAACCTGGGTTTCTTCCTAAGGTGGTATCCAATAAGAATATCAATCGAGATTGTTGTTCCGTCACTGTGTCCTAATCCTTCTTCAAAGAAGGAACGTCTATTACACAATCTTGACGTGGTTCGTGCTTTAAAGTTTTATTTACAAGCTACTAAAGATTTTCGTCAAACATCTGCATTGTTTGTTGTCTACTCTGGACAGAGGAAAGGCCAAAAGGCTTCAGCAACTTCTCTTTCTTTTTGGTTAAGAAGTATAATCCGCTTATCTTATGAGACTGTTGGCCAGCAGCCTCCTGTAAGAATTACAGCTCATTCCACTAGAGCGGTGGCTTCCACATGGGCCTTTAAAAATGAAGCTTCTGTTGAACAGATTTGTAAGGCGGCGACTTGGTCTTCGCTTCATACTTTCTCTTGTTAAGTGTATCCAGTCCACGGATCATCCATTACTTGTGGGATATTCTCCTTCCCAACAGGAAGTTGCAAGAGGATCACCCACAGCAGAGCTGCTATATAGCTCCTCCCCTCACTGCCATATCCAGTCATTCTCTTGCAACTCTCAACAAAGGAGGTCGTAACAGGAGAGTGGTGTTTTATACTTAGTTTATTTCTTCAATCAAAAGTTTATTTTAAAATGGTACCGGAGCGTACTGTTTAGCTCAGGCAGTATTTAGAAGAAGAATCTGCCTGCGTTTTCTATGATCTTAGCAGAAGTAACTAAGATCCATTGCTGTTCTCACATATTCTGAGGAGTGAGGTAACTTAAGAGGGGGAATGGCGTACAGGTTTTCCTGCAATAAGGTATGTGCAGTTAATAATTTTCTAGGGATGGAATTTGCTAGAAAATGCTGCTGATACCGAAGTAATGTAGGTAAAGCCTTAAATGCAGTGATAGCGACTGGTATCAGGCTTATTAACAGAGATACATACTCTTATAAAAGTGTAATATAAAACGTTTGCTGGCATGTTTAATCGTTTTTTTATATATGTTTGGTGATAAAACTTATTGGGGCCTAGTTTTTTCCACATGGCTGGCTTGATTTTTGCCTAGAAACAGTTTCCTGAGGCTTTCCACTGTTGTAATATGAGTGGGAGGGGCCTATTTTAGCGCTTTTTTGCGCAGCAAAAATTACAGACACAGACATCCAGCTTCTTCCTGCATGATCCAGGACATCTCTGGAGGGCTCAAAGGGCTTCAAAGTCGTTTTTGAGGGAGGTAAAAAGCCACAGTAGAGCTGTGGCAGTTGTTGTGACTGTTTGAAAAACGTTTTTGTCATCTATTATTCCGTTTTTGATATTAAGGGGTTAATCATCCATTTGCAAGTGGGTGCAATGGTCTGCTAACTTATTACATACACTGTAAAAATTTCGTTAGTGTAACTGCCTTTTTTCACTGTTATTTCAAATTTTGACAATTTGTGTTTCTTAAAGGCACAGTAACGTTTTTTATATTGCTTGTAACTTGTTTTAAAGTGTTTTCCAAGCTTGCTAGTCTCATTGCTAGTCTGTATAAACATGTCTGACACAGAGGAAACTTGTTCATTATGTTTGAAAGCCATGGTGGAGCCCCATAGGAGAATGTGTACTAAATGTATTGATTTCACCTTAAACAGTAAAGATCAGTCTTTATCTATAAAAGAATTGTCACCAGAGGGTTCTATCGAGGGGGAAGTTATGCCGACTAACTCTCCCCACGTGTCAGACCCTTCGCCTCCCGCTCAGGGGACGCACGTTAGTATGGCGCCAATTACATCAGGGACGCCCATAGCGATTACCTTGCAGGACATGGCTGCAATCATGAATAATACCCTGTCAGAGGTATTATCCAGGTTGCCTGAATTAAGAGGCAAGCGCAATAGCTCTGGGGTTAGAAGAGATACAGAACGTGCAGATGCTGTAAGAGCCATGTCTGATACTGCGTCACAATATGCAGAACATGAGGACGGAGAGCTTCAGTCTGTGGGTGACGTCTCTGACTCGGGGAAACCTGATTCAGAGATTTCTAATTTTAAATTTAAGCTTGAGAACCTCCGTTTATTGCTTGGGGAGGTATTAGCTGCTCTGAATGACTGTAACACAGTTGCAGTACCAGAGAAATTGTGTAGGCTGGATAAATACTATGCGGTGCCGGTGTGTACTGATGTTTTTCCTATACCTAAAAGGCTTACAGAAATTATTAGCAAGGAGTGGGATAGACCGGGTGTGCCTTTTTCCCCACCTCCTATTTTTAGAAAAATGTTTCCAATAGACGCCACTACACGGGACTTATGGCAGACGGTCCCTAAGGTGGAGGGAGCAGTTTCTACTTTAGCAAAGCGTACCACTATCCCGGTTGAGGATAGTTGTGCTTTTTCAGATCCAATGGATAAAAAATTGGAGGGTTACCTTAAGAAAATGTTTATTCAACAAGGTTTTATTTTACAACCCCTTGCATGCATTGCGACTGTCACTGCTGCGGCGGCATTCTGGTTTGAGGCCCTGGAAGAGGCCATCCATACAGCTCCATTGACTGAATTTGAGTAAACTAACGGCTAAGAATTCCGGATTCGCCATCCAGGCGCGTAGGGCGTTATGGCTTAAATCCTGGTCAGCTGACGTGACTTCAAAGTCTAAATTACTTAACATTCCTTTCAAGGGGCAGACCTTATTCGGGCCTCGCTTGAAGGAAATTATTGCTGACATTACTGGAGGTAAGGGTCATACCCTTCCTCAGGACAGGGCCAAATCAAAGGCCAAACAGTCTAATTTTCGTGCCTTTCGAAATTTCAAGGCAGGAGCAGCATCAACTTCCTCCGCTTCAAGACAAGAGGGAACTGTTGCTCATTCCAGACAGGCCTGGAAACCTAACCAGTCCTGGAACAAGGGCAAGCAGGCCAGAAAGCCTGCTGCTGCCCCCAAGACAGCATGAAGGAACGGCCCCCTATCCGGAAACGGATCTAGTGGGGGGCAGACTTTCTCTCTTCGCCCAGGCGTGGGCAAGAGATGTTCAGGATCCCTGGGCGTTGGAGATCATATCTCAGGGATATCTTCTGGACTTCAAAGCTTCTCCTCCACAAGGGAGATTTCATCTTTCAAGGTTATCAGCAAACCAGATAAAGAAAGAGGCATTCCTAAGCTGTGTGCAAGACCTCCTAGTAATGGGAGTGATCCATCCAGTTCCGCGGACGGAACAAGGACAGGGGTTTTATTGAAATCTGTTTGTGGTTCCCAAGAAAGAGGGAACCTTCAGACCAATTTTGGATCTAAAGATCTTAAACAAATTCCTCAGAGTTCCATCATTCAAAATGGAAACTATTCGGACCATCCTACCCATGATCCAAGAGGGTCAGTACATGACCACAGTGGACTTAAAGGATGCCTACCTTCACATACCGATTCACAAAGATCATCATCCGTTCCTAAGGTTTGCCTTTCTAGACAGGCATTACCAATTTGTAGCTCTTCCCTTCGGGTTGGCTACAGCCCCGAGAATTTTTACAATGGTTCTGGGCTCACTTCTGGCGGTTCTAAGACTGCTGGGCATAGCAGTGGCTCCTTATCTAGACGACATCCTGATACAGGCGTCAAGCTTTCAAATTGCCATGTCTCATACAGAGATAGTTCTGGCATTTCTGAGGTTGCATGGGTGGAAAGTGAACGTGGAAAAGAGTTCTCTATCCCCACTCACAAGAGTCTCCTTCCTAGGGACTCGTATAGATTCGGTAGAGATGAAAATTTACCTGACGTAGTCCAGGTTATCAAAACTTCTAAATACTTGCCGTGTCCTTCATTCCATTCCACGCCCGTCAGTGGCTCAGTGCATGGAAGTAATCGGCTTAATGGTAGCGGCAATGGACGTAGTGCCTTTTGCGTGCCTGCATCTCAGACCGCTGCAATTATGCATGCTAAGTCAGTGGAATGGGGATTACTCAGATTTGTCCCCTCTACTAAATCTGGATCAAGAGACAAGAGATTCTCTTCTCTGGTGGCTATCTCGGGTCCATCTGTCCAAGGGTATGTCTTTTCGCAGGCCAGATTGGACGATTGTAACAACAGATGCAGTCTGGAACTCCCTGAAGGCTCGGGGATCGTGGACTCAGGAGGAGAAACTCCTCCCGATAAATATTCTGGAGTTGAGAGCAATATTCAATGCTCTTCTAGCTTGGCCTCAGTTAGCAACACTGAGGTTCATCAGATTTCAGTCGGACAACATCACGACTGTGGCTTACATCAACCATCAAGGGGGAACCAGGAGTTCCCTAGCGATGTTAGAAGTCTCAAAGATAATTCGCTGGGCAGAGTCTCACTCTTGCCACCTGTCAGCGATCCACATCCCAGGCGTAGAGAACTGGGAGGCAAATTTTCTAAGTCGTCAGACTTTTCATCCGGGGGAGTGGGAACTCCATCCGGAGGTGTTTGCTCAACTGGTCCATCGTTGGGGCAAACCAGAATTGGATCTCATGGCATCTCGCCAGAACGCCAAGCTTCCTTGTTACGGATCCAGGTCCAGGGACCCAGAAGCGACGCTGATAGATGCTCTAGCAGCGCCTTGGTTCTTCAACCTGGCTTATGTGTTTCCACCGTTTGCTCTGCTCCCTCGACTAATTGCCAAAATCAAACAGGAGAGAGCATCGGTGATTCTGATAGCGCCTGCGTGGCCACGCAGGACCTGTTATGCAGACCTAGTGGACATGTCATCCTTTCCACCATGGACTCTGCCTCTGAGACAGGACCTTCTAATACAAGGTCCTTTCAATCATCCAAATCTAATTTCTCTGAGACTGACTGCATGGAGATTTAACGCTTGATTCTATCAAAGCGTGGCTTCTCCGAGTCAGTCATTGATACCTTAATACAGGCACGAAAGCCTGTCACCAGGAAAATCTACCACAAGATATGGCGTAAATATCTTTATTGGTGTGAATCCAAGAATTACTCATGGAGTAAGGTTAGGATTCCTAGGATATTGTCCTTTCTCCAAGAGGGTTTGGACAAAGGATTATCAGCTAGTTCCTTAAAAAGGACAGATTTCTGCTCTGTCTATTCTTTTGCACAAGCGTCTGGCAGAGGTTCCAGACGTCCAGGCATTTTGTCAGGCTTTGGTTAGAATTAAGCCTGTGTTTAAACCTGTTGCTCCCCCGTGGAGCTTAAACTTGGTTCTTAAAGTTCTTCAAGGAGTTCCGTTTGAACCCCTTCATTCCATTGATATTAAACTTTTATCTTGGAAAGTTTTGTTTTTGATTGCTATTTCCTCGGCTCGGAGAGTCTCTGAGCTATCTGCCTTACATTGTGATTCTCCTTATCTGATTTTTCATGCAGATAAGGTAGTTCTGCGTACCAAACCTGGGTTTTTACCTAAGGTGGTTTCTAACAAGAATATCAATCAAGAGATTGTTGTTCCATCATTGTGTCCTAATCCTTCTTCAAAGAAGGAACGTCTTTTACATAATCTGGATGTAGTCCGTGCCTTGAAGTTTTACTTACAAGCTGCTAAAGATTTTCGTCAAACATCTTCCCTGTTTGTCGTTTACTTTGGACAGAGGAGAGGTCAAAAAGCTTCGGCAACCTCTCATTCCTTTTGGCTTCGGAGCATAATACGCCTAGCCTATGAGACTGCTGGACAGCAGCCCCCTGAAAGGATTACAGCTCATTCTACTAGAGCTGTGACTTCCACCTGGGCCTTTAAAAATGAGGCCTCTGTTGAACAGATTTGCAAGGCTGCGACTTGGTCTTCGCTTCACACCTTTTCAAAATTTTACAAATTTGATACTTTTGCTTCTTCTGAGGCTGTTTTTGGGAGAAAGGTTCTTCAGTCAGTGGTTCCTTCCATTTAATCCTGCCTTGTCCCTCCCATCATCCGTGTACTTTAGCTTTGGTATTGGTATCCCACAAGTAATGGGTGATCCGTGGACTGGATACACTTAACAAGAGAAAACATAATTTATGCTTACCTGATAAATTTATTTCTCTTGTTGTGTATCCAGTCCACGGCCCGCCCTGTCCTTTTAAGGCAGGTCTAAATTTTATTAAAACTACAGTTACCACTGCACCCTATGGTTTTCTCCTTTCTCGGCTTGTTTCGGTCGAATGACTGGATATGGCAGTGAGGGGAGGAGCTATATAGCAGCTCTGCTGTGGGTGATCCTCTTGCAACTTCCTGTTGGGAAGGAGAATATCCCACAAGTAATGGATGATCCGTGGACTGGATACACTACAAGAGAAATAAATTTATCAGGTAAGAATAAATTATGTTTTTTCTAAATTCTATAAATTTGATACTTTTGCCTCTTCGGAGGCTATTTTTGGAAGAAAGGTCTTACAGACAGTGGTGCCTTCCGTTTAAGCGCCTGCCTTGTCCCTCCCTTCATCCGTGTCCTATAGCTTTGGTATTGGTATCCCACAAGTAATGGATGAATCCGTGGACTGGATACACCTTATCTTCTGGACTTCAAAGCTTCTCCTCCACAAGGGAGATTTCATCTTTCAAGGTTATCAGCAAACCAGATAAAGAAAGAGGCATTCCTAAGCTGTGTGCAAGACCTCCTAGTAATGGGAGTGATCCATCCAGTTCCGCGGACGGAACAAGGACAGGGGTTTTATTGAAATCTGTTTGTGGTTCCCAAGAAAGAGGGAACCTTCAGACCAATTTTGGATCTAAAGATCTTAAACAAATTCCTCAGAGTTCCATCATTCAAAATGGAAACTATTCGGACCATCCTACCCATGATCCAAGAGGGTCAGTACATGACCACAGTGGACTTAAAGGATGCCTACCTTCACATACCGATTCACAAAGATCATCATCCGTTCCTAAGGTTTGCCTTTCTAGACAGGCATTACCAATTTGTAGCTCTTCCCTTCGGGTTGGCTACAGCCCCGAGAATTTTTACAATGGTTCTGGGCTCACTTCTGGCGGTTCTAAGACTGCTGGGCATAGCAGTGGCTCCTTATCTAGACGACATCCTGATACAGGCGTCAAGCTTTCAAATTGCCATGTCTCATACAGAGATAGTTCTGGCATTTCTGAGGTTGCATGGGTGGAAAGTGAACGTGGAAAAGAGTTCTCTATCCCCACTCACAAGAGTCTCCTTCCTAGGGACTCGTATAGATTCGGTAGAGATGAAAATTTACCTGACGTAGTCCAGGTTATCAAAACTTCTAAATACTTGCCGTGTCCTTCATTCCATTCCACGCCCGTCAGTGGCTCAGTGCATGGAAGTAATCGGCTTAATGGTAGCGGCAATGGACGTAGTGCCTTTTGCGTGCCTGCATCTCAGACCGCTGCAATTATGCATGCTAAGTCAGTGGAATGGGGATTACTCAGATTTGTCCCCTCTACTAAATCTGGATCAAGAGACAAGAGATTCTCTTCTCTGGTGGCTATCTCGGGTCCATCTGTCCAAGGGTATGTCTTTTCGCAGGCCAGATTGGACGATTGTAACAACAGATGCAGTCTGGAACTCCCTGAAGGCTCAGGGATCGTGGACTCAGGAGGAGAAACTCCTCCCGATAAATATTCTGGAGTTGAGAGCAATATTCAATGCTCTTCTAGCTTGGCCTCAGTTAGCAACACTGAGGTTCATCAGATTTCAGTCGGACAACATCACGACTGTGGCTTACATCAACCATCAAGGGGGAACCAGGAGTTCCCTAGCGATGTTAGAAGTCTCAAAGATAATTCGCTGGGCAGAGTCTCACTCTTGCCACCTGTCAGCGATCCACATCCCAGGCGTAGAGAACTGGGAGGCAAATTTTCTAAGTCGTCAGACTTTTCATCCGGGGGAGTGGGAACTCCATCCGGAGGTGTTTGCTCAACTGGTCCATCGTTGGGGCAAACCAGAATTGGATCTCATGGCATCTCGCCAGAACGCCAAGCTTCCTTGTTACGGATCCAGGTCCAGGGACCCAGAAGCGACGCTGATAGATGCTCTAGCAGCGCCTTGGTTCTTCAACCTGGCTTATGTGTTTCCACCGTTTGCTCTGCTCCCTCGACTAATTGCCAAAATCAAACAGGAGAGAGCATCGGTGATTCTGATAGCGCCTGCGTGGCCACGCAGGACCTGTTATGCAGACCTAGTGGACATGTCATCCTTTCCACCATGGACTCTGCCTCTGAGACAGGACCTTCTAATACAAGGTCCTTTCAATCATCCAAATCTAATTTCTCTGAGACTGACTGCATGGAGATTTAACGCTTGATTCTATCAAAGCGTGGCTTCTCCGAGTCAGTCATTGATACCTTAATACAGGCACGAAAGCCTGTCACCAGGAAAATCTACCACAAGATATGGCGTAAATATCTTTATTGGTGTGAATCCAAGAATTACTCATGGAGTAAGGTTAGGATTCCTAGGATATTGTCCTTTCTCCAAGAGGGTTTGGACAAAGGATTATCAGCTAGTTCCTTAAAAAGGACAGATTTCTGCTCTGTCTATTCTTTTGCACAAGCGTCTGGCAGAGGTTCCAGACGCCAGGCATTTTGTCAGGCTTTGGTTAGAATTAAGCCTGTGTTTAAACCTGTTGCTCCCCCGTGGAGCTTAAACTTGGTTCTTAAAGTTCTTCAAGGAGTTCCGTTTGAACCCCTTCATTCCATTGATATTAAACTTTTATCTTGGAAAGTTTTGTTTTTGATTGCTATTTCCTCGGCTCGGAGAGTCTCTGAGCTATCTGCCTTACATTGTGATTCTCCTTATCTGATTTTTCATGCAGATAAGGTAGTTCTGCGTACCAAACCTGGGTTTTTACCTAAGGTGGTTTCTAACAAGAATATCAATCAAGAGATTGTTGTTCCATCATTGTGTCCTAATCCTTCTTCAAAGAAGGAACGTCTTTTACATAATCTGGATGTAGTCCGTGCCTTGAAGTTTTACTTACAAGCTGCTAAAGATTTTCGTCAAACATCTTCCCTGTTTGTCGTTTACTTTGGACAGAGGAGAGGTCAAAAAGCTTCGGCAACCTCTCATTCCTTTTGGCTTCGGAGCATAATACGCCTAGCCTATGAGACTGCTGGACAGCAGCCCCCTGAAAGGATTACAGCTCATTCTACTAGAGCTGTGACTTCCACCTGGGCCTTTAAAAATGAGGCCTCTGTTGAACAGATTTGCAAGGCTGCGACTTGGTCTTCGCTTCACACCTTTTCAAAATTTTACAAATTTGATACTTTTGCTTCTTCTGAGGCTGTTTTTGGGAGAAAGGTTCTTCAGTCAGTGGTTCCTTCCATTTAATCCTGCCTTGTCCCTCCCATCATCCGTGTACTTTAGCTTTGGTATTGGTATCCCACAAGTAATGGGTGATCCGTGGACTGGATACACTTAACAAGAGAAAACATAATTTATGCTTACCTGATAAATTTATTTCTCTTGTTGTGTATCCAGTCCACGGCCCGCCCTGTCCTTTTAAGGCAGGTCTAAATTTTATTAAAACTACAGTTACCACTGCACCCTATGGTTTTCTCCTTTCTCGGCTTGTTTCGGTCGAATGACTGGATATGGCAGTGAGGGGAGGAGCTATATAGCAGCTCTGCTGTGGGTGATCCTCTTGCAACTTCCTGTTGGGAAGGAGAATATCCCACAAGTAATGGATGATCCGTGGACTGGATACACTACAAGAGAAATAAATTTATCAGGTAAGAATAAATTATGTTTTTTCTAAATTCTATATATTTGATACTTTTGCCTCTTCGGAGGCTATTTTTGGAAGAAAGGTCTTACAGACAGTGGTGCCTTCCGTTTAAGCGCCTGCCTTGTCCCTCCCTTCATCCATGTCCTATAGCTTTGGTATTGGTATCCCACAAGTAATGGATGAATCCGTGGACTGGATACACCTTACAAGAGAAAACAAAATTTAGGCTTACCTGATAAATTTATTTCTCTTTTGGTGTATCCAGTCCACAGCCTGCCCTGTCATTTTAAGGCAGGTATTTTTTTAATTTTTAAACTACAGTCACCACTGCACCCTATAGTTTCTCCTTTCTCTTGCTTGTCTTCGGTCGAATGACTGGGAGGTGGCAGTTAGGGGAGGAGCTATATAGACAGCTCTACTGTGGGTGATCCTCTTGCAGCTTCCTGTTGGGAAGGAGAATATCCCACAAGTAATGGATGAATCCATGGACTGGATACACCACAAGAGAAAGAAATTTATCAGGTAAGCATAAATTTAGTTTTTTCCAAATTTTTGGGAGAAAGGTTCTTCAAGCGGTGGTGCCTTATGTTTAGGTTCCCTGTATTGTCCCTCCCTAATCATCTGTGTCCTCTATCTTGGGTATTGATTCCCAACAGTAATTGATGATTCCGTGGACTCACCATAGCTTAGGAAAGAAAACAAAACAAAATGTATGCTTGCCTGATAAATTTATTTATTTCCTGATATGGTGAGT
Source organism: Bombina bombina (assembly GCF_027579735.1). Classification (NCBI taxonomy): domain Eukaryota; kingdom Metazoa; phylum Chordata; class Amphibia; order Anura; family Bombinatoridae; genus Bombina; species Bombina bombina. The sequence continues at coordinate 610,735,646 of NC_069502.1, read as the reverse complement.
CCACGGCCCGCCCTTTATTTTAAGACACTTTTTTTTTTTTACTTTAACCTATTGCACCTCTACACCTTGTGTTCTTCCCTTTTTCTGTCTTCCTATGAGGAGAGTCCACAGCTTCATTCCTTACTTGTGGGAAATACAGAACCTGGCCACCAAGAGCAGGCAAAGACACCCCAGCCAAAGGGTTAAATACCTCCCCCACTCCCCTCATCCCACAGTCATTCTTTGCCTTTCGTCACAGGAGGATGGCAGTGAAGTGTCGCAAGATTCAGAGTAGTCTCTTATAGAGGAAAGTACTCTTCGCTATGGGATTGGAGTTTTAAGTAGTCTTGTCAGCCTCTCAGTGAGAGCATTGACAAATGTTCGGGTCTGGAGATGAAGGGAGAGTCTTTCTGCGAAACCATCGGGACTCGTATTAATAGCTTCTTAAGCAATCAGTGTTGACGAGTTCCACTGCCTGCTTCTACCACTAAAGTCCATGTCAGAAGAGATGCTACAACACTGTCGAACTTGAGAGGCCGTGTTCCTGTTCCATGACATAGATTCTGGTAAGATAGTTTCATTTTTTTTATATATATAGATAACGCAAGAAGACGGTCACAGTGTGGCTCCTTTTATCTGTATACACTCAAGGGTTAATATCTCCAGAAGGGGAGAATTGAACAGGAGGGATTTATACATGATTGCTTTATTGTGTTTTTTTGCTGCGACATGTGTGAGATGTGGCTCTGTCAGTCACGTTTTCCTTCTTTTTGATTATCTGCGCAGCCTATTTAGTTGGAGTGCTTTTTCTTGGCTGCAGGGGTGGTCCTGCATGGCACTCCATGTGACTAGGTGTGGCCTCATTCTCTTCCTTTTCCTGACCGTCAGTTGCAGAAGATGAAACAGTTTCTCTCTGAGCCTGGGTCATAGGAGGTGGATAGTGCCCCAGGCATTGGGGTATAACAGTGCCATTTATTTTGTTAGATAAGTCCATATTAAAAGCGCAAGCTATAGAGGACTCAGATGCGTAAAAGGGTACTCCCTCTTTGCCTAAATCTAATGCCTGTGTTTATTGTGAGGAGGTCTCGGTATACCCGCCTGCTCAACTATGTTCTACATGCCTTGATAAAATAGTGACATCTAAAAAGAACAAGATGTTTAGTACCACTGAGCCGTCTACCTCTAAGGGGTCTCCACCCTGCGAGGTGCGTTCCCTTCAATCATCTCCGATTACACATGCAGCTCCCCGGTGCACTTATAATCCTCCTGCGGGAGGGGCCTGTGACCGCCCGATTTTGCTGATCAGTTGCAAATGGCGGTGTATGCGGCCTTCAGTGCTTTACCTCGCCCGTCTAAGAACAAGCAAAAGGTTAAACATTGCTATCCTCCCCAGGGGTCATCTACTCTGTTGGATGTTTTCTAAAACTAGATTATACGCTGAGACAGAGGACTCCGATGCTTCAGAGGACTCTTTCTCTGGGTCAGAATCTGCGGCCTCTATACCTCAGACTGCAGAGGAACCAGACTTTAGGTTTAGGATGGAGCACTTACGCTTTTTATTAAGAGGTGTTGGCTACTCTAGAGGTTCCGGAACCAAAGTTTTCTGAGGAACCTTCTATTCCTAAACTTGATAAATTTTGAGGACAGGGTAGTGCCACAGACTTTCCCAGTTCCTGTAAAGATGGCAAATATTATTAAGAATGAATGGGAAAGACTTGAATCATCTTTCTCTCCTTCTTCGTTTAATAAATTGTTCCCAGTTCCTGACTCTCAACTAGAGTTGTGGGGATCTGTCCCTAAGATGGATGGAGCTATCTCCATGCTCGCTAAGCGCACCACTATCCCGCTCGAGGATAGTTCGTTTAAGGAACCCATGGATAAGAAATTAGAGACTCTGTTAAGAAAGATGTTTCAGCACACGGGTTTCGTATTTCAGCCTGCAGCGACGGTCGCGGGAGCCGTTACCTATTGGTGTGACTCTCTGTCAGAAATTATCGAGGTGGAGACTCCCCTCGATGAGATACAGGAAAGAATTAAGGCCCTGAGTGTAGCTAATTCATTTATCTGTGATGCAAATATGCAGATTATTCGTGTGAATGCCAAGACATCAGACTTTTCTGTTCTGGCCCGTAGGGCTCTGTGGTTGAAGTCGTGGTCTGCTGACATGACGTCCAAATCTAGATTACTTTCCCTTCCATTTCAGGAAAAAGGTTATTTCTTTCATGTAATTGGCAAGAGTCCATGAGCTAGTGACGTATGGGATATACAATCCTACCAGGAGGGGTAAAGTTTCCCAAACCTCAAAATGCCTATAAATACACCCTTCGCCACACCCACAATTCAGTTTTACAAACTTTGCCTCCTATGGAGGTGGTGAAGTAAGTTTGTGCTAAGATTTCTACGTTGATATGCGCTTCTCAGCATTGTTGAAGCCTGATTCCTCTCATAGTACAGCGAATGTCAGAGGGACGTGAAGGGAGTATCACTTATTGAATACGATGATTTCCCTAATGGGGGTCTATTTCATAGGGTCTCTGTTATCGGTCGTAGAGATTCATCTCCTACCTCCCTTTTCAGATCGACGATATACTCTCAATTTACCTCTACTGATAACTGTTTTAGTACTGGTTTGGCTATCTGCTATATGTGGATGGGTGTCTTTTGGTAAGTATGTTTTTTATTACTTAAAACACCTCAGCTATGGTTTGGCACTTTATGCATTTATATAAAGTTCTAAATATATGTATTGTACTTATATTTGCCATGAGTCAGGTTCATGTATTTCCTTCTGCAGACTCAGTTTCATATTTGTGAAATATAAACATTTTTTAAGAAATGTATTTCTTACCTGGGGTTTAGTCTTTTTTTCTCCAACATTGGTGTGTCCGGTCCACGGCGTCATCCATTAATTGTGGGAATATTCTCCTCCCCGACAGGAAATGGCAACGAGCACAGCAAAAGCTGTCCATATAGCCCCTCCTCAGGCTCCGCCCCCCAGTCATTCTCTTTGCCGCTCTGAACAAGTAGCATCTCCACGGAGATGGTGAAGAGTATGTGGTGTTTAGTTGTAGTTTTTTATTCTTCTATCAAAAGTTTATTATTTTAAAATAGTACTGGTATGTACTATTTACTCTGAAACAGAAAGAGATGAAGAGTTCTGTTTAAAAGAGGAGTATGATTTTAGCAGCAGTAACTAAAATCAATTGCTGTTCCCACGCAGGACTGTTGAGCCGAGAGAACTTCAGTTGGGGGGAACAGTTTGCAGACTTTTCTGTTCAAGGTATGACTAGCCATTTTTTCTAACAAGACTGTGTAATGCTGGAAGGCTGTCATTTTCCCTCATGGGGATCGGTAAGCCATTTTCTTAGACTCAGAAAGAATAAAGGGCTTATTATGGGCTATTAACTGGTGGACACTCTTAAGGGCTAAATCTATTGTTTATTTAAGTTGTTATTTAAAGTTTGAAGTAGATTTCACACTTTTATTGTCTGGGGAACGTTTTTATCGCCAGGCACTAGTTAAGACACCTTCCCAGTCAGGAAGGGCCTTTCACTGTAGTAGGCAGAGCCTCATTTTCGCGCCATTATTGCGCAGTTTCTTTTGAGTGCAGTGCATGCAGCTGCATGTGTGAGGGTCTGGTATCCACTGAAAACGTTCCTAGAAGGCTTGAATTGGTATCGTATACCCCCCTGGGATAGGTGAAGTCGCAACAAAGGCTGTGGCTGGGACTGTAGTAGGGTTAAAATTGCAAACGGCTCCGGTTTCCGCATTTTAAGGGTTAACAGCTTGAAAATTGTGGTTCAATACTTTGAATGCATTAAGACACTGTGGTGAAAATTTGGTAAAGATTGGATAATTCCTTCATAGTTTTTCACATATTCAGTAATAAAGTGTGCCCATTTAAAGAGACAGTAACGGTTTTGTTTAAAAACTTTTTCTCCAACATCGGTGTGTCCGGTCCACGGCGTCATCCTTACTTGTGGGATATTCTCTTCCCCAACAGGAAATGGCAAAGAGTCCCAGCAAAGCTGGTCACATGATCCCTCCTAGGCTCCGCCCACCCCAGTCATTCTCTTTGCCGTTGCACAGGCAACATCTCCACGGAGATGGTTAAGAGTTTTTTGGTGTTTAAATGTAGTTTTATTCTTCTATCAAGTGTTTGTTATTTTAAAATAGTGCTGGTATGTACTATTTACTCTGAAACAGAAAAGGATGAAGATTTCTGTTTGTAAGAGGAAGATGATTTTAGCAGACAGTAACTAAAATCGATTGCTGTTTCCACACAGGACTGTTGAGATGAAGTAACTTCAGTTGGGGGAAACAGTTAGCAGACTTTTCTGCTTAAGGTATGACTAGCCATATTTCTAACAAGACTGTGTAATGCTGGAAGGCTGTCATTTCCCCTCATGGGGACCGGTAAGCCATTTTCTTAGTTAAACATAAAAGAATAAAGGGCTTCAAAAGGGCTTAAAAACTGGTAGACATTTTTCTGGGCTAAAACGATTACTTTACTAGGCATATTACGCAGATTCTAACTAATAATTGGTATTATAATCTTGGGGAACGTTTAAAAAAAATGGCAGGCACTGTGTTGGACACCTTTTTCAGATGGGGGCTTTTTCTAGTTGTAGACAGAGCCTCATTTTCGCGCCATTAATGCGCAGTTGTTTTTGGAGAGCAAGGCATGCAGATGCATGTGTCAGGAGCTAAGAATCACTGAAAAAGCTTATAGAAGGCGTCATTTGGTATCGTTTTCCCCTCTGGGCTTGGTTGGGTCTCGGCAAAGCATATAGCTGGGACTGTATAGGGGTTAAAAACGGCTCCGGTTCCGTTAATTTAAGGGTTAAAGCTCTGAAATTTGGTGTGCAATACTTTTAATGCTTTAAGACACTGTGGTGAAATTTTGGTGAATTTTGAACAATTCCTTCATACTTTTTCACATATTCAGTAATAAAGTGTTTTCAGTTTGAAATTTAAAGTGACAGTAACGGTTTTATTTTAAAAAGTTTTCTCCAACATAGGTGTGTCCGGTCCACGGCGTCATCCTTACTTGTGGGATATTCTCTTTCCCAACAGGAAATGGCAAAGAGCCCAGCAAAGCTGGTCACATGATCCCTCCTAGGCTCCGCCTACCCCAGTCATTCTCTTTGCCGTTGTACAGGGAAACCAGTTTCAAAGAAGGAACGTTTGTTGCACAATTTGGATGTTGTTCGCGCTCTAAAATTCTATTTAGATGCTACAAAGGATTTTAGACAAACATCTTCTTTGTTTGTTGTTTATTCTGGTAAAAGGAGAGGTCAAAAAGCAACTTCTACCTCTCTCTCTTTTTGGATTAAAAGCATCATCAGATTGGCTTACGAGACTGCCGGACGGCAGCCTCCCGAAAGAATCACAGCTCATTCCACTAGGGCTGTGGCTTCCACATGGGCCTTCAAGAACGAGGCTTCTGTTGATCAGATATGTAGGGCAGCGACTTGGTCTTCACTGCACACTTTTACCAAATTTTACAAGTTTGATACTTTTGCTTCTTCTGGGGCTATTTTTGGGAGAAAGGTTTTGCAAGCCGTGGTGCCTTCCATTTAGGTGACCTGATTTGCTCCCTCCCTTCATCCGTGTCCTAAAGCTTTGGTATTGGTTCCCACAAGTAAGGATGACGCCGTGGACCGGACACACCTATGTTGGAGAAAACAGAATTTATGTTTACCTGATAAATTACTTTCTCCAACGGTGTGTCCGGTCCACGGCCCGCCCTGGTTTTTTTAATCAGGTCTGATAATTTATTTTCTTTAACTACAGTCACCACGGTACCATATGGTTTCTCCTATGCAAATATTCCTCCTTAACGTCGGTCGAATGACTGGGGTAGGCGGAGCCTAGGAGGGATCATGTGACCAGCTTTGCTGGGCTCTTTGCCATTTCCTGTTGGGAAAGAGAATATCCCACAAGTAAGGATGACGCCGTGGACCGGACACACCGTTGGAGAAAGTAATTTATCAGGTAAACATAAATTCTGTTTTTTGTTTAGTTTAAGCCTGTTTAACATGTCTGTACCATCAGTTAAGCTATGTTCTATATGTATGAAAGCCAATGTGTCTCCCCATTTAAATTTGTGATAATTGTGCCATAGTGTCCAAACAAAGTAAGGACAGTAATGCCACAGATAATGATATTGCCCAAGATGATTCCTCAAATGAGGGGAGTTAACATGATACTACATCATCCCCTACTGTGTCTACACCAGTTATGCCCACACAGGAGGCCCCTAGTACATCTAGTGCGCCAATACTTATTACCATGCAACAATTAACGGCTGTAATGGATAACTCCATAGCGAATCTTTTATCCAAAATGCCTACTTATCAGAGAAAGCGCGATTGCTCTGTTTTAAACACTGAAGAGCAAGAGGACGCTGATGATAACTGTTCTGACATACCCTCACACCAATCTCAAGGGGCCATGAGGGAGGTTTTGTCTGATGGAGAAATTTTAGATTCAGGAAAAATTTCTCATCAAGCTGAACCTGATGTTGTGACATTTAAATTTAAATTAGAACATCTCCGCGCACTGCTTAAGGAGGTGTTATCTACTCTGGATGATTGTGACTATTTGTTCATTCCAGAGAAATTATGTAAGATGGACAAGTTCCTAGAGGTTCCGGTGCCCCCCGACGCTTTTCCTATACCCAAGCGGGTGGCGGACATAGTAAATAAAGAGTGGGAAAGGCCCGGCATACCTTTTGTTCCCCCCCCTATATTTAAGAAATTATTTCCTATAGTCGACCCCAGAAAGGACTTATGGCAGACAGTCCCCAAGGTCGAGGGGGCGGTTTCTACTCTAAACAAACGCACTACTATTCCTATCGAAGATAGTTGTGCTTTCAAAGATCCTATGGATAAGAAATTAGAGGGTTTGCTTAAAAAGATTTTTGTACAGCAAGGTTACCTTCTACAACCAATTTCATGCATTGTTCCTGTCACTACGGCAGCGTGTTTCTGGTTCGAGGAACTAGAAAAATCGCTCAGTAAAGAATCTTCGTATGAGGAGGTTATGGACAGAGTTCAAGCACTTAAATTGGCTAACTCTTATATTTTAGATGCCGCTTTGCAATTAGCTAGATTAGCGGCGAAAAATTCAGGGTTTGCTATCGTGGCGCGCAGAGCGCTTTGGCTAAAGTCTTGGCCAGCGGATGTGTGTTCCAAGACAAAATTGCTTAACATTCCTTTCAAAGGTAAAACATTATTTGGACCTGATTTGAAAGAGATTATTTCAGACATCACTGGGGGAAAGGGCCACGCCCTCCCACAGGATAGGTCTTTTAAGGCTAAAAATAAGCCTAATTTTCGTCCCTTTCGCAGAAACGGACCAGTCTCTAATTCTGTATCCTCTAAGCAAGAGGGTATTACTTCACAACCCAAACCAGCCTGGAAACCAATGCAAGGCTGGAACAAGGGTAAGCAGGCCAAGAAGCCTACCACTGCTACCAAAACAGCATGAAGGGATAGCCCCCGATCCGGGACCGGATCTAGTGGGGGGCAGACTTTCTCTCTTTGCTCAGGCTTGGGCAAGAGATGTTCAGGATCCTTGGGCGCTAGAAATAGTTTCTCAAGGTTATCTCCTGGAATTCAAGGAACTACCCCCAAGGGGAAGGTTCCACAGGTCTCAATTATCTTCAAACCAAGTAAAGAGACAGGCATTCTTACATTGTGTAGAAGACCTGTTAAAGATGGGAGTGATACATCCAGTTCCAATAAGAGAACAAGGAATGGGATTTTATTCCAATCTGTTCATAGTTCCCAAAAAAGAGGGAACATTCAGACCAATTTTGGATCTAAAGATCCTAAACAAATTTCTCAGGATACCATCGTTCAAAATGGAAACTATTCGAACAATCCTACCTACTATCCAGGAAAATCAATTTATGACTACCGTGGATTTAAAGGATGCGTACCTACATATTCCTATCCACAAGGAACATCATCAGTTCCTAAGGTTCGCTTTTCTGGACAAGCATTACCAGTTTGTGGCACTTCCATTCGGATTAGCCACTGCTCCAAGGATTTTCACAAAGGTACTAGGGTCCCTTCTAGCGGTTCTAAGACCAAGGGGCATTGCAGTAGTACCTTACTTGGACGACATCCTGATTCAAGCGTCGTCCCTGTCAAAAGCAAAGGCTCATACGGACATCGTCCTAGCCTTTCTCAGATCTCACGGATGGAAGGTGAACAGAGAAAAAAGTTCTCTGTCACCGTCAACAAGAGTTCCCTTCTTGGGAACAATAATAGATTCCTTAGAAATGAGGATTTTTCTGACAGAGGTCAGAAAATCAAAACTTCTAAGCTCTTGTCAAGTACTTCATTCTGTTCATCGTCCTTTCATAGCGCAGTGCATGGAAGTAATAGGATTGATGGTTGCAACAATGGACATAGTTCCTTTTGCACGAATTCATCTAAGACCATTACAACTGTGCATGCTCAGACAGTGGAATGGGGATTATACAGACTTGTCTCCGACGATTCAAGTAGATCAAAGGACCAGAGATTCACTCCGTTGGTGGCTGACCCTGGACAATCTGTCACAGGGAATGAGCTTCCGCAGACCAGAGTGGGTCATTGTCACGACCGACGCCAGCCTAGTGGGCTGGGGCGCGGTCTGGGAATCCCTGAAAGCTCAGGGTCTATGGTCTTGGGTAGAGTCTCTTCTCCCGATAAACATTCTGGAACTGAGAGCGATATTCAATGCTCTCAGAGCTTGGCCTCAACTAGCAAAGGCCAAATTCATAAGGTTTCAGTCAGACAACATGACGACCGTTGCATATATCAATCATCAGGGGGGAACAAGGAGTTCCCTGGCGATGAAAGAAGTGACCAAGATAATTCAATGGGCGGAGGATCACTCCTGCCACTTGTCTGCGATCCACATCCCAGGAGTGGAAAATTGGGAAGCGGATTTTCTGAGTCGTCAGACATTCCATCCGGGGGAGTGGGAACTCCATCCGGAAATCTTTGCCCAAATAGCTCAATTATGGGGCATTCCAGACATGGATCTGATGGCGTCTCGTCAGAACTTCAAGGTTCCTTGCTACGGGTCCAGATCCAGGGATCCCAAGGCGACTCTAGTAGATGCACTAGTAGCACCTTGGACCTTCAACCTAGCTTATGTATTCCCACCGTTTCCTCTCATCCCCAGGCTGGTAGCCAGGATCAGTCAGGAGAGGGCCTCGGTGATCTTGATAGCTCCTGCGTGGCCACGCAGGACTTGGTATGCAGACCTGGTGAATATGTCATCGGCTCCACCATGGAAGCTACCTTTGAGACAGGACCTTCTTGTTCAGGGTCCATTCGAACATCCGAATCTGGTTTCCCTCCAACTGACGGCTTGGAGATTGAACGCTTGATTCTATCAAAGCGTGGGTTTTCAGATTCTGTAATAGATACTCTGATTCAGGCTAGAAAGCCTGTAACTAGAAAAATTTACCATAAAATATGGAAAAAATATATCTGTTGGTGTGAATCTAAAGGATTCCCATGGAACAAGATAAAAATTCCTAAGATTCTATCCTTTCTGCAAGAAGGTTTGGAGAAAGGATTATCTGCAAGTTCTCTGAAGGGACAGATCTCTGCTTTATCTGTTTTACTTCACAAAAGACTGGCAGCTGTGCCAGATGTTCAAGCATTTGTTCAGGCTCTGGTTAGGATCAAGCCTATTTACAGACCTTTGACTCCTCCCTGGAGTCTAAATCTAGTTCTTTCAGTTCTTCAAGGGGTTCCGTTTGAACCTTTACATTCCGTAGATATTAAGTTACTATCTTGGAAAGTTTTGTTTTTGGTTGCAATCTCTTCTGCTAGAAGAGTTTCAGAGTTATCTGCTCTGCAGTGTCCTCCTCCTTATCTGGTGTTCCATGCAGATAAGGTGGTTTTGCGTACTAAGCCTGGTTTTCTTCCTAAAGTTGTTTCTAACAAAAATATTAACCAGGAGATAGTTGTACCTTCTTTGTGTCCGAATCCAGTTTCAAAGAAGGAGCGTTTGTTTCACAATTTGGACGTTGTCCGTGCTCTAAAATTCTATTTAGAGGCTACTAAAGATTTCAGACAAACATCATCCTTGTTTGTTGTTTATTCTGGTAAAAGGAGAGGTCAAAAAGCGACTTCCACCTCTCTTTCCTTTTGGCTTAAAAGCATTATCCGTTTGGCTTATGAGACTGCCGGACGGCAGCCTCCTGAAAGAATCACAGCTCACTCCACTAGGGCTGTGGCTTCCACATGGGCCTTCAAGAACGAGGCTTCTGTTGACCAGATATGTAAGGCAGCGACTTGGTCTTCACTGCACACTTTTGCCAAATTTTACAAATTTGATACTTTTGCTTCTTCGGAGGCTATTTTTGGGAGAAAGGTTTTGCAAGCTGTGGTGCCTTCCGTTTAGGTGACCTGATTTGCTCCCTCCCTTCATCCGTGTCCTAAAGCTTTGGTATTGGTTCCCACAAGTAAGGATGACGCCGTGGACCGGACACACCAATGTTGGAGAAAACAGAATTTATGCTTACCTGATAAATTACTTTCTCCAACGGTGTGTCCGGTCCACGGCCCGCCCTGGTTTTTTTAATCAGGTCTGATGAATTATTTTCTCTAACTACAGTCACCACGGTATCATATGGTTTCTCCTATATATATTTCCTCCTGTCCGTCAGTCGAATGACTGGGGTGGGCGGAGCCTAGGAGGGATCATGTGACCAGCTTTGCTGGGACTCTTTGCCATTTCCTGTTGGGGAAGAGAATATCCCACAAGTAAGGATGACGCCGTGGACCGGACACACCGTTGGAGAAAGTAATTTATCAGGTAAGCATAAATTCTGTTTTTGTGCTTTATTAACCAGTTTAAGCCTGTTTAACATGTCTGTACCTTCAGATAGATCATGTTCTGTATGTATGGAAGCCAATGTGGTTCCCCCTTCAAATATATGTGATAATTGTGCCATGGCGTCCAAACAAAGTAAGGACAGTACTGTCACAATTAGTAAGGAAGTAGGGATAGTTCTACATCCTCTCCTTCTGTGTCTATACCAGTTATGCCCGCGCAGGCGACCCCTAGTACTTCTAGCGCGCCAATGCTTGTTACTATGCAACAATTGACGGCAGTAATGGATAACTCCATAGCTAATATTTTATCCAAAATGCCAGCATTTCAGAGAAAGCGCGATTGCTCAGTTTTAAACACTGTAGAGCAGGAGGGCGCTGATGATAATTTATCTGTCATACCCTCACACCAGTCGGAAGTGGCAGTGAGGGAGGGTTTGTCAGATGGAGAAATTTCTGATACAGGAAGAATTTCTCAGCAGGCAGAACCTGATGTTGTGACATTTAAATTTAAATTAGAGCATCTCCGCCCATTACTTAAGGAGGTGCTATCTACTATGGATGATTGTGACAATCTGGTCATCCCAGAAAAATTGTGCAAAATGGACAAGTTCCTAGAGGTCCCGGTGCACCCTGATGCCTTTCCGATACCTAAAAGGGTGGCGGACATAGTGAATAAGAAGTGGGAGAAGCCAGGCATACCTTTTGTCCCTCCTCCTATATTTAAGAAATTGTTCCCCATGGTCGACCCCAGGAAGGACACATGGCAAACAGTCCCTAAGGTCGAGGGGGCGGTTTCTACACTAGCAAAACGCACGACCATTCCCATTGAGGACAATTGTGCTTTCAAAGATCCTATGGATAAAAAATTGGAGGGTTTGCTTAAAAAGATTTTTGTACAGCAAGGTTACCTCCTTCAACCTATTTATTGCATTATTCCTGTCACTACAGCGGCGTGGTTCTGGTTCGAGGAACTGGAAAAGTCGCTCAATAGGGAGACTCCGTATGAGGAGGTCATGGACAGAATTCACACACTTAAGTTAGCTAATTCCTTTATTTTAGACGCCGCTTTGCAGTTAGCGAGATTAGTGGCGAAAAATTCAGGGTTTGCAATTGTGGCGCGTAGAGCGCTCTGGCTAAAGTCTTGGTCGGCAGATGTTTCTTCCAAGACAAAATTGCTTAATATCCCTTTCAAAGGTAAGACTCTCTTGGGGCCAGAATTGAAAGAAATTATTTCAGACATCACTGGGGGAAAGGGCCATGCCCTCCCACAAGATAGGCCTTTCAAGGCTAAGAATAAGTCCAATTTTCGTTCCTTTCGCAATTTCAGGAACGGACCGGCTTCCAACTCTGCAGCCTCTAGACAAGAGGGTAACGCTTCCCAGACTAAACCAGCTTGGAAACCAATGCAAGGCTGGTACAAGGGTAAACAGGCCAAGAAGCCTGCTGCTGCTACCAAAACAGCATGAAGGGGTAGCCCCCGATCTGGGACCGGATCTGGTAGGGGGCAGACTCTCTCTCTTTGCTCAGGCTTGGGAAAGAGATGTTCAGGATCCCTGGGCACTAGAAATAGTCTCTCAGGGTTATCTTCTAGAATTCAAGGAACTACCCCCAAGGGGAAGGTTCCACATGTCTCACTTATCTTCAAACCAAATAAAGAGACAGGCATTCTTACATTGTGTAGAAGACCTGTTAAAGATGGGAGTGATCCACCCAGTTCCAACTGTGGAACAAGGTCAGGGGTTTTACTCAAATCTGTAGTTCCCAAAAAAGAGGGAACTTTCAGACCAATTCTGGATTTAAAAATTCTAAACAAATTCCTCAGAGTTCCATCGTTCAAAATGGAAACCATTCAAACAATTTTACCTACAATCCAGGAGGGTCAATATATGACTACCGTGGACTTAAAGGATGCATATCTACTTATTCCTATCCACAAAGATCATCATCAGTTCCTAAGGTTCGCCTTTCTGGACAAACATTATCAGTTTGTGGCTCTCCCATTCGGACTAGCCACTGCTCCCAGAATTTTCACAAAGGTGCTCGGGTCCCTTCTAGCGGTTCTAAGACCAAGGGGCATTACCTTATCTGGACGACATTCTAATTCAAGCGTTGTCTCTTTCTCCAACATAGGTGTGTCCGGTCCACGGCGTCATCCTTACTTGTGGGATATTCTCCTCCCCAACAGGAAATGGCAAAGAGCCCAGCAAAGCTGGTCACATGATCCCTCCTAGGCTCCGCCTACCCCAGTCATTCTCTTTGCCGTTGCACAGGCAACATCTCCACGGAGATGGCTGAGTTTTTTGGTGTTTAAATGTAGTTTTTATTCTTCAATCAAGTGTTTGTTATTTTAAAATAGTGCTGGTATGTACTATTTACTCTGAAACAGAAAAGAGAAGAAGATTTCTGTTTGTAAGAGGAAGATGATTTTAGCAAACGTTACTAAAATCGATTGCTGTTTCCACACAGGACTGTTGAGATGAAGTAACTTCAGTTGGGGGAAGCAGTTGGCAGACTTTTCTGCCTGAGGTATGACTGGCCACATTTCTAACAAGACTTTGTAATGCTGGAAGGCTGTCATTTTCCCTATGGGGACCGGTAAGCCATTTTCTTAGATTAAGTAAAAGAATAAAGGGCTTTATAAGGGCTTAAAAAACTGGTAGACATTTTTCTGGGCTAAAACGATTACTTTGCTAAGCATATTTGGCAGATTATAACTCTTTATAGTTATTATAATCTTGGGGATTGTTGTTAAAAAACGGCAGGCACTGTATGGACACCTTTTTCAGATGGGGGCCTTCTCTAGTCATAGGCAGAGCCTCATTTTCGCGCCACTAATGCGCAGTTGTTTTTGGAAAGCAAGGCATGCAGATGCATGTGTGAGGAGCTAAGAACCACTGAAAAAGCTTATAGAAGGCGTCATTTGGTATCGTATTCCCCTCTGGGCTTGGTTGGGTCTCAGCAAAGCAGATACCTGGGACTGTATAGGGGTTAAATGTAAAAACGGCTCCGGTTCCGTTATTTTAAGGGTTAAAGCTTTCAAATTTGGTGTGCAATACTTTTAAGGCTTTAAGACACTGTGGTGAAATTTTGGTGAACTTTGAACAATTGCTTCATGCTTTTTCGCATATTCAGTAATAAAGTGTGTTCTGTTTAAAATTTAAAGTGACAGTAACGGTTTTATTTTAAAACGTTTTTTGTGCTTTGTTGACAAGTTTAAGCCTGTTTAACATGTCTGAACCATCAGATAAGCGATGTTCTATATGTATGAAAGCCAATGTGTCTCCCCATTTAAATATATGTGATAATTGTGGCATAGTGTCCAAACAAAGTAGGGACAATGATGCCACAGATAATAATAGTGCCCAAGATGATTCTTCAGATGAGGGGAGTAAGCATGGTACTGCATCTGTGTCTACACCAGTTTTGCCCACACAAGAGGCCCCTAGTACATCTAGTGCGCCAATACTTATTACCATGCAACAATTAACGGCTGTTATGGATAATTCTATTGCAGATATTTTATCTAAAATGCCTACTTATCAGAGAAAGCGCGATTGCTCTGTTTTAAACACTGAAGAGCAAGAGGACGCTGATGATAACGTTTCTGACATACCCTCACACCAATCTGAAGGGGCCAGGAGGGAGGTTTTGTCTGAGGGAGAAATTTCAGATTCAGGAAAAATTTCTCAACAAGCTGAACCTGATGTTGTAACATTTAAATTTAAATTAGAACATCTCCGCGCACTGCTTAAGGAGGTATTATCTACTCTGGATGATTGTGACAATTTGGTCATTCCAGAGAAATTATGTAAGATGGACAAGTTCCTAGAGGTTCCGGTGCCCCCCGATGTTTTTCCTATACCCAAGCGGGTGGCGGACATAGTAAATAAGGAATGGGAAAGGCCCGGCATACCTTTTGTTCCTCCCCCTATATTTAAGAAATTATTTCCTATAGTCGACCCCAGAAAGGACTTATGGCAGACAGTCCCTAAGGTCGAGGGGGCGGTCTCTACTCTAAACAAACGCATTACTATTCCCATAGAAGATAGTTGTGCTTTCAAAGATCCTATGGATAAAAAATTAGAGGGTTTGCTTAAAAAGATGTTTGTTCAGCAAGGTTACCTTCTACAACCAATTTCATGCATTGTTCCTGTCACTACGGCAGCGTGTTTCTGGTTCGAAGAACTAGAAAAGTCGCTCAATAAAGAATCTTCGTATGAGGAGGTTATGGACAGAGTTCAAGCACTTAAATTGGCTAACTCTTTTATTCTAGATGCCGCTTTGCAATTAGCTAGATTAGCGGCGAAAAATTCAGGGTTTGCTATCGTGGCGCGCAGAGCGCTTTGGCTAAAGTCTTGGTCAGCGGATGTGTCTTCCAAGACAAAATTGCTTAACATCCCTTTCAAGGGCAAAACACTGTTTGGTCCTGATTTGAAAGAGATTATTTCAGACATCACCGGGGGAAAGGGCCACGCCCTTCCTCAGGATAGGTCTTTTAAGGCTAGAAATAAGCCTAATTTTCGTCCCTTTTGCAGAAACGGACCAGCCTCTACTTCTACATCCTCTAAGCAAGAGGGTAATACTTCTCAACCCAAACCAGCCTGGAGACCGATGCAAGGCTGGAACAAGGGTAAACAGGCCAAGAAGCCTGCCACTGCTACCAAAACAGCATGAAGGGATGGCCCCCGATCCGGGACCGGATCTGGTGGGGGGCAGACTTTCTCTCTTTGCTCAGGCTTGGGCAAGAGATGTTCAGGATCCTTGGGCACTAGAAATAGTCTCTCAAGGTTATCTCCTGGAATTCAAGGAACTACCCCCAAGGGGAAGGTTCCACAGGTCTCAATTATCTTCAAACCAAATAAAAAGACAGGCATTCTTACATTGTGTAGAAGACCTGTTAAAGATGGGAGTAATTCATCCAGTTCCAATAGGAGAACAAGGGATGGGGTTTTACTCCAACCTGTTCATAGTTCCCAAAAAAGAGGGAACATTCAGACCAATTTTAGATCTCAAGATCCTAAACAAATTTCTCAGGGTTCCATCGTTCAAAATGGAAACCATTCGAACGATCCTTCCTACCATCCAGGAAGGTCAATTTATGACCACGGTGGATTTAAAGGATGCGTACCTACATATTCCTATCCACAAGGAACATCATCAGTTCCTAAGGTTCGCTTTTCTGGACAAGCATTACCAGTTTGTGGCACTTCCATTCGGATTAGCCACTGCTCCGAGAATTTTCACAAAGGTACTAGGGTCCCTTCTAGCGGTTCTAAGACCAAGGGGCATTGCAGTAGTACCGTACTTGGACGACATCCTGATTCAAGCGTCGTCTCTGTCAAAAGCAAAGGCTCATACGGACATCGTCCTAGCCTTTCTCAGATCTCACGGATGGAAAGTGAACATAGAAAAAAGTTCTCTTTCTCCGTCAACAAGAGTTCCCTTCTTGGGAACAATAATAGACTCCTTAGAAATGAGTATTTTTCTGACAGAGGTCAGAAAATCAAAACTTCTAAGTTCTTGTCAAGTACTTCATTCTGTTCTTCGTCCTTCCATAGCGCAGTGCATGGAAGTAATAGGATTGATGGTTGCAGCAATGGACATAGTTCCTTTTGCACGAATTCATCTAAGGCCATTACAACTGTGCATGCTCAGACAGTGGAATGGGGATTATACAGACTTGTCTCCGACGATTCAAGTAGATCAAAGGACCAGAGATTCACTCCGTTGGTGGCTGATCCTGGACAACCTGTCACAGGGAATGAGCTTCCGCAGACCAGAGTGGGTCATTGTCACGACCGATGCCAGTCTGGTGGGCTGGGGCGCGGTCTGGGAACCCCTGAAAGCTCAGGGTCTATGGTCTCGGGAAGA
Organism: Bombina bombina; assembly: GCF_027579735.1. NCBI lineage: Eukaryota > Metazoa > Chordata > Amphibia > Anura > Bombinatoridae > Bombina > Bombina bombina. The sequence goes on along the minus strand of NC_069502.1, from coordinate 610,718,943 downwards.
ATCTCTTCTCCCGATAAACATTCTGGAACTGAGAGCGATATTCAATGCTCTCAAAGCTTGGCCTCATCTAGCAAAGGCCAAATTCATAAGGTTTCAATCAGACAACATGACGACAGTTGCATATATCAACCATCAGGGGGGAACAAGGAGTTCCCTGGCGATGGAGGGAGTGACCAAGATAATTCAATGGGCGGAGGATCACTCCTGCCACTTGTCTGCAATCCACATCCCAGGAGTGGAAAATTGGGAAGCGGATTTTCTGAGTCGTCAGACATTCCATCCGGGGGAGTGGGAACTCCATCCGGAAATCTTTGCCCAAATAACTCGATTATGGGGCATTCCAGACATGGATCTGATGGCCTCTCGTCAGAACTTCAAGGTTCCTTGTTACGGGTCCAGATCCAGGGATCCCAAGGCGACTCTAGTAGATGCACTAGTAGCACCTTGGACCTTCAACCTAGCTTATGTATCCCCACCGTTTCCTCTCATTCCCAGGCTGGTAGCCAGGATCAATCAGGAGAGGGCTTCGGTGATCTTGATAGCTCCTGCGTGGCCACGCAGGACTTGGTATGCAGACCTGGTGAATATGTCATCGGCTCCACCATGGAAGCTACCTTTGAGACAGGACCTTCTTGTTCAAGGTCCATTCGAACATCCGAATCTGGGTTCCCTCCAACTGACTGCTTGGAGATTGAACGCTTGATTTTATCAAAGCGTGGGTTTTCAGATTCTGTAATAGATACTCTGATTCAGGCTAGAAAGCCTGTAACTAGAAAAATTTACCATAAGATATGGAAAAAATATATCTGTTGGTGTGAATCTAAAGGATTCCCATGGAACAAGATAAAAATTCCTAAGATTCTATCCTTTCTACAAGAAGGTTTGGAGAAAGGATTATCTGCAAGTTCTCTGAAGGGACAGATCTCTGCGTTATCTGTTTTACTTCACAAAAGGCTGGCAGCTGTGCCAGACGTTCAAGCGTTTGTTCAGGCTCTGGTAAGAATCAAGCCTGTTTACAGACCTTTGACTCCTCCCTGGAGTCTTAATCTAGTTCTTTCAGTTCTTCAAGGGGTTCCGTTTGAACCCTTACATTCTGTAGATATTAAGTTATTATCTTGGAAAGTTTTGTTTTTGGTTGCAATTTCTTCTGCTAGAAGAGTTTCTGAGTTATCTGCTCTGCAGTGTTCTCCGCCCTATCTGGTGTTCCATGCAGATAAGGTGGTTTTGCGTACTAAGCCTGGTTTTCTTCCGAAAGTTGTTTCCAACAAGAATATTAACCAGGAGATAGTTGTACCTTCTTTGTGTCCGAATCCAGTTTCAAAGAAGGAACGTTTGTTACACAATTTGGACGTAGTCCGTGCTCTAAAATTCTATTTAGAGGCCACTAAAGATTTCAGATAAACATCTTCTTTGTTTGTTGTTTATTCTGGTAAAAGGAGAGGTCGAAAAGCAACTTCTACCTCTCTTTCTTTTTGGCTTAAAAGCATTATCCGATTGGCTTATGAGACTGCCAGACGGCAGCCTCCTGAAAGAATCACAGCTCATTCCACTAGGGCTGTGGCTTCCACATGGGCCTTCAAGAACGAGGCTTCTGTTGACCAGATATGTAAGGCAGCGACTTGGTCTTCACTGCACACTTTTGCCAAATTTTACAAATGTGATACTTTTGCTTCTTCAGAGGCTATTTTTGGGAGAAAGGTTTTGCAAGCCGTGGTGCCTTCCATTTAGGTGACCTGATTTGCTCCCTCCCTTCATCCGTGTCCTAAAGCTTTGGTATTGGTTCCCACTAGTAAGGATGACGCCGTGGACCGGACACACCTATGTTGGAGAAAACAGAATTTATGCTTACCTGATAAATTACTTTCTCCAACGGTGTGTCCGGTCCACGGCCCGCCCTGGTTTTTTTTTTTTTATTCAGGTCTGATGAATTATTTTCTCTAACTACAGTCACCACGCTATCATATGGTTTCTCCTATGCATATTTCCTCCTGTACGTCGGTCGAATGACTGGGGTAGGCGGAGCCTAGGAGGGATCATGTGACCAGCTTTGCTGGGCTCTTTGCCATTTCCTGTTGGGGAGGAGAATATCCCACAAGTAAGGATGACGCCGTGGACCGGACACACCGTTGGAGAAAGTAATTTTTCAGGTAAGCATAAATTCTGTTTTCCAAGGCAAAGGTTCATACAGACATTGTTCTAGCCTTTAAAAGATCTCACGGGTGGAAGGTGAACGTAGAAAAGAGTTCCCTGTCTCCGTCGACAAGAGTTCCCTTTTTGGGAACAATAATAGATTTGTTAGAAATGAAGATCTTCTTGACAGAAGTCAGAAAGTCAAAGCTTCTAAACGCTTGTCAAGTTCTTCACTCTATTCTGCAGCCTTCCATAGCTCAGTGCATGGAAGTAGTAGGGTTGATGGTTGCAGCAATGGACATAGTTCCTTTTGCTCGGATTCATCTAAGACCATTACAACTGTGCATGCTCAAGCAGTGGAATGGGGACTATACAGACTTGTCTCCAAGGATTCAAGTAGACCAGATGACCAGAGACTCACTCCGTTGGTGGTTGTCCCAGGATCGCCTGTCTCAGGGAATGAGTTTCCGCAGACCAGAGTGGGTCATTGTCACGACCGACGCCAGTCTATTAGGCTGGGGCGCGGTCTGGGATTCCCTGAAAGCTCAGGGTTTATGGTCTCGGGAAGAGTCTCTTCTCCCGATCAACATCCTGGAACTGAGGGCGATATTCAATGCTCTCCGGGCTTGGCCTCCACTAGTGAATGCCGGATTCATAAGATTCCAGTCAGACAACATGACGACTGTAGCTTACATCAACCATCAGGGGGGAACAAGGAGTTCCTTGGCGATGAGAGAGGTATCCAAAATCATCAAATGGGCGGAGGATCACTCCTGCCACCTATCTGCAATCCACATCCCAGGAGTAGACAACTGGGAGGCGGATTATCTGAGTCGTCAGACTTTCCATCCGGGGAAGTGGGAACTCCACCCGGAGGTGTTTGCCCAGTTGACTCAATTATGTGGCATTTCAGACATGGATCTGATGGCGTCTCGTCAGAACTTCAAGGTTCCTTGCTACGGGTCCAGATCCAGGGATCCCAAGGCGACTCTAGTGGATGCATTAGTGGCGCCTTGGTCGTTCAACCTAGCTTATGCTTTTCCACCGTTCCCTCTCCTTCCTTGGCTTGTAGCCAGGATCAAACAGGAGAAGGCCTCGGTGATTCTGATGGCTCCTGCGTGGCCGCGCAGGACTTGGTATGCAGACCTGGTGAATATGTCATCGGCTCCACCATGGAAGCTACCTTTGAGACAGGATCTCCTAGTACAAGGTCCATTCGAACATCCAAATCTAGTTTCTCTGCAGCTGACTGCTTGGAAATTGAACGATTGATTTTATCCAAGCGTGGGTTTTCAGATTCAGTGATAGATACTCTGGTCCAAGCCAGAAAACCTGTGACTAGAAAGATTTACCATAAAATATGGAAAAGATATATCTGTTGGTGTGAATTCAAGGGATTCTCCTGGAGTAAGATTAAAATTCCTAAGATACTCTCCTTTCTCCAAGAAGGTTTGGATAAGGGATTGTCAGCGAGTTCTCTAAAAGGACAGATTTCTGCTTTATCTGTCTTGTTACACAAACGACTAGCAGCTGTGCCAGATGTACAAGCTTTTGTACAGGCTTTGGTCAGAATCAAGCCTGTTTACAGACCCTTGACTCCTCCTTGGAGTCTAAATTTAGTTCTTTCAGTTCTTCAAGGGGTTCCGTTTGAACCCTTACATTCCATAGATATCAAGTTACTATCTTGGAAAGTTCTGTTTTTGGTTGCTATTTCTTCTGCAAGAAGAGTTTCGGAATTATCTGCTTTGCAGTGTAATACACCCTATCTGGTATTCCATTCAGATAAGGTCGTTTTGCGTACTAAGCCTGGTTTTCTTCCGAAGGTTGTTTCCAACAGGAATATTAACCAGGAAATAGTTGTTCCTTCTCTGTGTCCGAATCCAGTTTCAAAGAAGGAACGTTTGTTACACAATTTAGATGTAGTTCGTGCTTTAAAGTTCTATTTAGAAGTAACTAAGGATTTTAGACAAACCTCATCTTTGTTTGTCGTTTACTCTGGTAAGAGGAGAGGACAAAAAGCTACGGCTACCTCTTTCTTTCTGGCTGAAAAGCATTATCCGATTGGCTTATGAGACTGTCGGACGGCAGCCTCCTGAACGAGTCACAGCTCACTCCACTAGAGCTGTGGCTTCCACATGGGCCTTCAAGAACGAGGCTTCTGTTGATCAGATATGTAAGGCAGCGACTTGGTCTTCTCTGCACACTTTTGCCAAATTTTACAAATTTGATACTTTTGCTTCTTCAGAGGCTGTTTTTGGGAGAAAGGCTTTGCAAGCCGTGGTGCCTTCTGTTTAGGTAACGTGATTTGCTCCCTCCCTTCATCCGTGTTCTAAAGCTTTGGTATTGGTTCCCACAAGTAATGGATGACGCCGTGGACCGGACACACCAATGTTGGAGAAAACAGAATTTATGCTTACCTGATAAATTACTTTCTCCAACGGTGTGTCCGGTCCACGGCCCGCCCTGGTTTTTTAATCAGGTTTGAAAAATTTCTTTCTCTATACACTACAGTCACCACGGTACCCTATAGTTTCTCCTTTTTTCTCCTAACCGTCGGTCGATTGACTGGGGGGCGGAGCCTGAGGAGGGGCTATATGGACAGCTTTTGCTGTGCTCTTTGCCATTTCCTGTTGGGGAGGAGAATATTCCCACAAGTAATGGATGACGCTGTGGACCGGACACACCGTTGGAGAAATTAATTTATCAGGTAAGCATAAATTCTGTTTTCAATTGACTACTTCTTGAAAATTGTGGGTGGTATTAGGCCAGCGGGTGCGTCAAATGCTAAACTTTATTGCGTCATTCTTGGCGCGAAAATATTTTCCGCGCGAAAAAATAAGTCTGACGCAACTTGGTCATTTCCGGCGTCATACTTGACGCCGAGACCTTTCACACGGTTGCGTCATTTCCGGTTATTTTTGGCGCCAAAATAGTTTGTTACATTGTGCGTCATACTTGGCGACAAACTTTTTCATTATTTCAATACTCCATTGATGTTTGCCTCTTGCCCTTTTCTCTATCAGAGGGCTATGCTATTTGCATTTTTTCCCATTCCTGAAACTGTCATATAAGGAAATAGATAATTTTGCTTTATATGTTGTTTTTTCTCTTACATTTTTACATGTCTCAATCTGATCCTGCCTCAGAAGTTTCTGCTGGAACATTGCTGCCTGACATTGGTTCTACCAAAGCTAAGTGCATTTGTTGTAAAATTGTAGAAATTATTTTGCTGAATGTCATTTGTAATAGATGTCATGATAAACTTTTACATGCAGTTAGTGTATCCATCAGTAATAGTACATTGCCAGTTGCAGTTCCTTCAACTTCTAATGTGCATGTTATACCTGTAAATTTTAAAGAATTTGTTGCTGATACTATCCTGAAGGCTTTGTCTACATTTCCACCTTCTAATAAACGTAAAAGGTCTTTTAAAACTTCTCATTTAGTTGATGAAGTTTCAAATGACCAACAACATAATCATTTATCCTCTTCTGATGAGGATCTATCTGATACAGAAGATCCTTCCTCAGACATTGACACTGACAAATCTACTTATTTAAATAGAGTATATGCGTTCTTTATTAAAAGAAGTGTTAATTACTTTGGATATTGAGGTAACCAGTCCTCTTGACGTTCAGTCTAAATAAACGTTTAAATGCTGTTTTTAAACCTCCTGTGGTTTCTCCAGGGGTTTTTCCTATTCCTGAGGCTATTTCTGATATGATTTCTAAGGAATGGAATAAGCCAGGTACTTCTTTTATTCCTTCTTCAAGGTTTAAAAAATTGTATCCTTTACCAGCAAAATCTATAGAGATTTGGGAAAAAATCCCCAAAGTTGATGGGGCTATTTCTACTCTTGCTAAATGTACCACTATTCCTATGGAAGATAGTACTTCCTTTAAGGATCCTTTAGATAGGAAGCTTGAATCTTATCTAAGGAAGGCCTATTTATATTCACGTCATCTTCTCAGACTTGCAATTTCTTTGGCTGATGTTGCGGCTGCATCAACTTTCTGGTTGGAGAATTTAGGGCAATAGGAATTGGATTCTGAATTATCTAGCATTATTCGCTTACTGCAATATGCTAATCATTTTATTTGTAATGCCATTTTTGATATTATCAAAATTGATGTTAGATCCATGTCTTTAGCTATATTAGCTAGAAGAGCTTTGTTGCTTAAATCTTGGAATGCTGATATGACATCTAAATCTAGATTACTATCTCTTTCTTTCCAAGGTAATAATTTATTTGGTTCTCAGTTGGATTCTATTATTTCAACTGTCACTGGGGGAAAGGGTGTTTTCCTGCCTCAGGATAAAAAAACCTAAGGGTAAATCTAAGGCTTCTAACCGTTTTCGTTCCTTTTGTCAGAATAAGGAACACAAACTCAATCCTCCCCCCAAGGAATCTGCTTCCAATTGGAAGCCTTCCTCAAATTGGAATAAATCCAAGCCATTTAGGAAACCAAAGTCAGCCCCTAAGTCCGCATGAAGGTGCGGACCTCATTCCAGCTCAGCTGATAGGGGGCAGATTAAGGTTTTTCAAGGATATTTGGATAAAATCTGTCCAAAATCAATGTATTCAGAACATTTTCTCTCGCGTATCCCAGTAAATCCAGTAGAAGCTCAGGCTTTCCTGAAGTATGTTTCAGACCTGAAGTCTTCAGGGGTAATCATGCCAGTTCCTTTTCAGGAACAAGGTTTGGGGTTTTATTCAAATCTATTCATTGTCCCAAGAAAGGAAAATTTATTCAGACCAGTTCTGGATCTGAAAATTTTGAATCGTTATGTAAGAGTACCAACTTTCAAGATGGTGACTATAAGGACTCTTCTGCCTTTTGTTCAGCGAGGACATTATATGTCCACAATAGACTTGCAGGATGCATACCTTCATATTCCGATTCATCCAGAACATTATCAGTTTCTGAGATTCTCTTTTCTAAACAAGCATTACCAATTTGTTGCTCTTCCATTTGGCCTAGCAACAGCTCAAAGAATCTTTTCAAGGTTGTGGGTGTCCTACTCTCTTTAATCAGAGAACAGGGTATTGCGGTGTTTCCTTATTTGGATGATATCTTGGTACTAGCTCAGTCTTTACGTACTGCAGAATCTCACACAAATCAAATAGTGTTGTTTCTTCGGAAACATGGTTGGAGGATCAATTTAACAAAAAGTTTCTTGATTCCTCAGACAAGGGTCACCTTTTTAGGTTTCCAGATAGATTGTGTCCATGACTCTGTCTCTAACAGACAAGAGACGTTTAAAATTGGTTGCAGCCTGCCGGCACCTTCAGTCTCAGTCATACCCTTCAGTGGCTATGTGTATGGAAGTTTTAGGTCTCATGACTGCAGCATCGGACGTGATCCCCTTTGCTCGTTTTCACATGAGACCTCTACAGTTTTGTATGCAGAACCTATGGTGCAAGGATTATACAAAGATATCACAATTAATATCCTTAAATCCCAATGTACGAAACTCTCTGACGTGGTGGATAGATCACCATCGTTTAGTTCAAGGGGCTTCTTTTGTTCAGCCAACCTGGACTGTGATCACAACAGATGCGAGTCTTTCAGGTTGGGGAGCTGTTTGTGGATCTCTGACAGCACAAGGGGTTTGGAAATCTCAAGAGGCGAAATTACCAATAAATATTTTAGAACTCCGTGCAATTCTCAGAGCTCTTCAGTTTTGGCCTCTGTTAAAGAGAGAACCGTTCATTTGTTTTCAGACAGACAATATCACAACAGTGGCTTATGTCAATCATCAGGGTGGGACTCACAGTCCCCAAGCTATGAAAGAAGTATATCGGATACTTGCTTGGGCGGAATCCAGCTCCTGTCTAATCTCTGCGGTGCATATCCCAGGTGTAGACAATTGGGAGGCGGATTATCTCAGCCGCCAGACTTTACATCCAGGGGAGTGGTCTCTCCATCCAGATGTATTTTCTTAGATTGTTCAAATGTGGGGTCTTCCAGAGATAGATCTCATGGCCTCTCATCTGAACAATAAACTTCCCAGATACCTGTCCAGGTCCAGGGATGTTTAGGCGGAAGCAGTGCATGCGCTGACACTTCCTTGGTGTTATCATCCTGCTTACATTTTCCTGCCTCTAGTTCTCCTTCCAAGAGTGATCTCCAAAATCATCATGGAACAATCATTTGTCTTGCTGGTGGCTCCAGCATGGCCACACAGGTTTTGGTATGCGCATCTGGTTCGGATGTCCAGTTGCCCGCCTTGGCCACTTCCGTTACGGCCAGACCTACTATCTCAAGGTCCGCTTTTCCATAAGGATCTCAAATCATTAAATTTGAAGGTATGGAGATTGAACGCTTAGTACTAAGTCATAGAGGTTTCTCTGACACAGTGATTAATACTATGTTACAACTCGTAAATCTGTCTCTAAAAAGATTTATTATAGAGCTTGGAAGACTTACATTTCATTGTCTTCTTCTCATAAATTCTCCTGGCATTCTTTTAGAATTCCTAGAATTTTACAGTTTCTCCAGGATGGTTTGGATAAGGGTTTGTCTGCAAGTTCCTTGAAAGGACAAATCTCCGCTCTTTCTGTTTTATTTCACAGAAGGATTGCTATACTTCCTGATATACACTGTTTTGTACAGGCTTTAGTTCGTATTAAGCCTGTCATTAAATCAATTTCTCCTCTTTGGAGTCTTAATTTGGTTCTGAAGGCTCTACAGGCTCCTCCATTTGAACCTATGCATTCTTTGGACATTAAACTACTTTCTTGGAAAGTGTTGTTCCTTTTGGCCATCTCTTCTGCTAGAAGAGTTTCTGAGCTATCTGCTCTTTCTTGTGAATCTCCTTTTCTGATTTTTCATCAGGATAAGGCAGTTTTGCGGACTTCTTTTAAATTTTTACCTAAGGTTGTGAATTGTAACAACATTAATAGAGAAATTGTTGTCACTTCCTTATGTCCTAATCCTAAGAATTCTTTGGAAAGATCCTTACATTCTTTGGATGTGGTAAGAGCTTTGAAATATTATGTGGAAGCTACTAAAGATTTCAGGAAGACTTCCAGTCTATTTGTTTTATTTTCTGGTCCTAGGAAAGGTCAGAAGGCTTCTGCTATTTCCTTGGCTTCTTGGTTGAAACTTTTGATTCATCAAGCTTATTTGGAGTCGGGTCAGGCTCTGCCTCAGAAAATTGCAGCTCATTCTACAAGATCAGTCTCCACTTCGTGGGCTTTTAAGAATGAAGCTTCAGTTGATCAGATTTGCAAAGCGGCAACTTGGTCCTCTTTGCATGCATACTGTTTTGATGTATTTGCTTCTTCGGAAGCAGTTTTTGGTAGAAAAGTTCTTCAGGCAGCCGTTTGATTTTTCTGCTTTTGATTTAAGTTTTTTTCTTTCAATTATGATAATAAACTTATTTTTTTGGGTTGTGGATTAATTTTTTCAGCGGAAAATGGCTGTTTTTATTTTATTCCCTCCCTCTCTAGTGACTCTTGAGTGGAGATCCATATCTTGGGTATTGCTATCCCATACGTCACAAGCTCATGGACTCTTGCCAATTACATGAAAGAAAACATAATTTATGTAAGAATTTACCTGATAAATTCATTTCTTTCATATTGGCAAGAGTCCATGAGGCCCACCCTTTTTTATGGTGGTTATGATTTTTTGTATAAAGCACAATTATTTCAAAATTTCTTTTGTTGATGCTTTCTACTCCTTTCTTTATCACCCCACTGCTTGGCTATTCATTAAACTGAATTGTGGGTGTGGCAAGGGGTGTATTTATAGGCATTTTGAGGTTTGGGAAACTTTTCCCCTCCTGGTAGTATTGTATATCCCATACGTCAGTAGCTCATGGACTCTTGCCAATATGAATGAAATGAATTTATCAGGTAAGTTCTTACTTAATTATTTTTTTTGGTCCAGGCCTGGACTCTATCATATCCATGGTCACGGGGGCAAGGGTGCCTTTCTACCGCAGGATAAGAAGAATAAACTTAAGGGTCCTAATTTTCGTCCCTTTCTTCGGACAAGTCACAAAAACAGCAGCAGCCTGCCGTGAAACACAAGCAGTCCAAGGGATCTTGGAAGCCATCTCAGTCTTGGAATAAAGCCAAGCAGAGCAAGAAGCCCGCCGAGACTAAGTCAGAATGAAGGAGCGGACCCCGATCTGTCTGTGGATCTCGTAGGGGGCAGACTATCTCTTTTCGCGAAGGCTTGGATGAGAGACGTACTGGATCCTTGAGTCTTTATCTGGACTACATCCTGGTCCAGGCTCTGTCCTACCGGCTGGCAGAGGACCATTCGAGAGCTCTTCTTCTTCGATCTCATGGATGGAAGATAAACTCAGGAAAGAGTTCTCTGGTTCCCAGCACCAGAGTGCAGTCCCTTGGCAGGATAATAGACTCCATATCCATGAAGATATTTCTGGCAGACTAGAGACATTGCAAAATTGCCTCCAGCTGTCTTGCCCTTTAGACCTCCTCAAGGCCATCGGTGGACCGGTATATGGAGGCGATTGGGCTCATGGTATCCAGTATAGATGTCATTCCATTCGCCAGGTTCCATCTTAGACCTTTTCAGTTGTGCATGCTGAGACAATGGAACAGCGATCACTCGGATCTATCCGAACAGATCTCTCTGGACAACCGGTCGAGGGAATCCCTCTCTTGATGGCTCTGTCCAGATCAGCTGTCCCACGGGACATCCTTCCTGAGACCATCCTGGGAGATTGTAACCACGGATGCGAGCCTCTCAGGATGGGGAGCTTATTAGGGTGCCAGGAAGGCACAGGCAGGTGGAATTGGTAGGAGTCGCTTCTTCCGATCAACATCCTGACACTTTGAGCGATCTTCAACGCTCTGATGGCTTAACTCATTCGGGGTTCGTCCAAATTCATCAGATTCCAGTCGGACAACATTACCTCAGTGGCTTACATCAACCATCAAGGGGGGGACAAGAAGCACCCTAGCCATGAGGGAAGTCTCTCGGATTCTGGAATGGGCAGAGATCCACAACTGCTCGCTGTCAGCGATCCACATCATAGGTGTGGACAACTGGGAAGCGGATTTTCTCAGCAGACAATCGTTTCATCCTGGGAAATGGTCTCTTCACCCTAAAGTGTTTGCAGAGATTTGCAACAGATGGGGGACTCCGGAGATAGATCTCATGGTGTCTAGACTCAACTTCAAGGTACCCGGATACGGGTCGCGGTCCAGGGATCCCTAGGCAAAACTGATAGATGCCTTAGCAGTGCCTTGAGGATTCAACCAAGTTTACATATTTCCACCGTTACCACTTCTACCTCGAGTAGTGGCCCGCATCAAGCAGGAGCAAGCATTAACTATTCTGATTGCTCCGTCGTGGCTGCGGAGGTGTGGAGGACCTAGTTACTCTGGTGTGAGACTCGTGGATATCCCTGGCATAAGGTTAGGGAATCCAGGATCCTTTCCTTCCTCCTGGACGGTTTGGAGAAGGGACTTGCGCAAGTTCCTTAAAGGGACAGATTTTAGCTCTATCTGTGTTGTTACACAAGAAGCTCGCTGCGCTTCCTGATATACAGTCTTTTGTGCAGACTCTATCCAGGATCAGGCCTGTGTTTAGACAGGGTTTTGCAGAGGGCTCCGTTTTGAGCCTATGCATTCTTTTGACATTAAAATTCTGTTCTTTTTTCTGGCTATTGATTTGGCACGCAGAGTCTGAGTTGGCGGCCTTGGAATGTGAGCCTCCTTACCTGGTTTTTCATGCCGATAAGGCTGTCCTTCGTACTGGGTTGCGATTTCTCCCTAAGGTTGTGTCTAATCGCAACATTAATCAGGAGATTGTAGTTCCTTCCTTGTGTCCTAACCCTTCTTCGAAGTAACGGTTACTTCATAACTTGGATGTGGTTCGAGCTTTGAAATTCTATCTTCAGGCTACGAGGGATTTCAGACAGACTTCAGCATTGTTTGTTGTCTATTTGGGAAAGCATAAGGGGCAGAAGGCTTCTTCCACTTCTATCTTTTTGGCTGAGGAGCATGATTCGCTTGGCTTATGAGACAGCGAGACATAAGCCACCTCAGAGGATTACGGCTCACTTAATTAGAGCTGTGGCTTCTTCTTGGGCCTCCAAGAATGAGGCCTCTATGGAGCAGATTTGTAAGACGGCTACCTGGTCCTCCTTACATACTTTTTTAAAGTTTTACAAATTTTACGTTTTTGCTTCAGCTGAAACAGCTTTTAGGAGAGAGGTTTTGCAGGCTGTGGTGCCCTCAGAATAGGGTCTGCCTCCTTTTGTACCCTCCCGTTTTCATTCAGTGTCCTCTAGAGCTTGGGTATTTGTTTCCCACAAGTAATGAATGAAGCCGTGGACTCTCCTCGTATTAAGATGGAAAACATAAATTATGCTTACTTGATAATTTCATTTCCATCTGTACGAGGAAAGTCCACGGCTCCCGCCTGGTTCTCCGTTGGGCGGACCTAAATTTCTTTTATTTTCTTCTGGCACCATTTATACCCTGATATTTCTCCTACTGTTCTTTGTTCCCTCGGCAGAATGACTGGGGGATGAGGGGAATGGGGAAGGTATTTAAGCCTTTGGCTGGGGTGTCTGCCTCATCCTGGTGGCCAGGTTCTGTATTTCCCACAAGTAATAAATAAAGCTGTGGACTCTACTCGTACAGATGGAAATTAAATTATCAGGTAAGCATAATTTGTTTTTTTTATTAAAATTGGTTTTAATTAAATATGTAATATACCTCTACTTCCCTCTACATAATGAAATTCTCAGAACTCTATTCCATCAAACATGCAAAATAATCTTTTATTTTATTTTTTTCTTTCATGTGTTTTTAAAGCAGTACAGAGAAGTTAAAATGAAAATATAACCTTTCTATTCAGAAGAGTGCTACACCATATTCAGATGTGCGGAATACTTGAATCACTAAATGAGTTAAAACAAGCCCTTCTTATTGTTGACCTTCTATTTGTTTTACACAGATAATGTATGCAGATTGCCTCTGAAAATGATAGCATGGAAAAAGTACAGTTGTACGGTATACTGTATTTCTAGGTATGCCCCATTACTTGAACAATGCAGCTTACGATGTTGAAATAATCATTTGCTCTGATTGCAGATTGTAGTATTATCTTTTCTGGTACAAATGTGTTTTGTTTATTTGATACTCCTGCTGCTTTAGAATATTTTATGAATAGGTGCAGGTTTTATATGAAACTTTTCATCTCTTAGTGCATTATGTATTTGTATGATGGCAAAAAACATGTGATGCGCATTATTATTTTTGAAATGCGAGTCAAATTGCAATTCATAAATTATCCAAAGCCATGCTCTTCAGTCATAGCCACACTTACCAGACCAGATTAAATCTGTATGTAGACTTATGCAAAATAGATACATTTTAAAGTCTGTGTTGTGCTTGGAAAGGTCTTTACTCCTTTTGTGTACAAGTACATTTTTATGTCTAAGTTAATATCAATTATTTGATATAAACATGTCTTATGGTAATCCATTTAATTTTTTTATTTTTTTTTACTTCTAGAGTTGCTGGCCATCCGTTGGCACAGAATGAACGATGCCTTCACATGTTTTTACAAGATGAAGTAATAGACAAAAACTACACACCGTCCAAAATAAGACATGCTTAACTACCTGGAAATGAACTGAAATACTCTGACTAAAACATTGTTTTAATATGCATATCCCCGGCATGTTAGCAATCTGCTGTAATAAATCTAACATACTAACAACATCTATTATATATCTTTACATATATTTTTAATATTGTCTGCTTCCATTTGTTTTACTTAACTGGTTTCTAAAATAAAATTAAAAAAATACCTGATTTTGACTTAACTAGCCAGCAATACATTCCCCTGGCTTCAAAGTTTGCCATATGTTCTTTCACAATAATAATGTTATTTTGCTACAATATATGTATAAAGCATTCTGATGACGTTGATACGAGCATCTAAAGTCTAATAATTGTGTACAGATTAAGTGCTTTCAACAAGCCAGACATTTTTGTGGCATATTAAACCTTAACAGCTATGATGTTGCACTTAGATATGGAAATACATACTGGTCTCTTGTTAGAGCCTTCCTTGCATTAGAATTCCAGCAATACTTTTAAATTAATTATTGGTTCTTTATTTTGTGTTCTACAAATGTGCTCTCTTAAAGTGTAATGGACACAACCTTTCCATGTAACCAATTTGACCATCGAGCTAAGGATTTTTATATTGTGGACTGTTAGTCTCTTATCATTTCCTTCACTACTGTGATTGTCACTCTAATTTTTTTTTTATATGTCCTTTTCAACAGTTAAGGGGACATTAAACTCAAAATGAATTATGCATAGTAAAACAAATTTGTATCGTATTATTTTTTTTATTCCCTGCGTTTTCTGAATTTAACTCTTCTCAGTGAGGTTAAAATGTATTCTGCATAACGCAGAAGCCTGAGTTTACATTGTTGTACTCTTTGGTTAATCAGTGCAGGAGCTTAGTATATCTATCCCTAATTGGCTATGTAAAATAAGATACAATAAACATATTCAAGGTTTTTTTTTTTAATGGGTTTGTCCCTGGACTGTAAAGCAATGCATATTATGATAAGAAAATTAAAGCTTTAAATGTTTTTGAAAAATGCATATTTATGTAGATATTTTGCAAACTGGTGCTTATTTGCTGATATGTGTTATGCATATCTAAAAATTACTTAAATATCCATTTAACCGTTTTTTGGAATGCAGGGCACTTATATAACACGTTAATGATATAATAAGCACATTACATTTGAACTCTGTCTTGCAAAATATCTTAATATAGATGTTAAGCCACCTGTAACCTTTCACTGAATATATTTTCTCTTGCACATTGCTTCTTGTGGTTGTGCTGACACAGGACATCTCTCCAACACTATGAATGTATAAGGAAGACTGGTTCACAGATCAGCCATCTTTAAAGCTTGCAGAGAGACTTTATACTAAACACTATGGGGAAATTATGAACGTAAAATACATTTATACAATTTTGTGTAAAATTACATTTTTGAAATAAAATTGTTAAAGACTGTTGTATTTCTTAGAAACATTTATGACATCTCAAAATAAGGAACAGCTGTATTTTATAAAAAATTAGGCCTGTGCGTTCAGAGGTTTTGGATGCCTTAGAGTGTGGATTAAGATGCCCACTCACGGTGTTCAACTTTTCGGGGGCTGGATTCCTTCTTGTGAAAGTACAACACACTAAGATCTGTGCAAATCCAGATCCTAGTGTGTTGCACTTTCACAAGCAGAAATCTGGCTCCGAAAAGAGCCGAACGCCGCAAGTGGCCGCTGCCTTCTGCATTTGGAGGCATCCGAAACCTCAGAATGCACAGGCCTAAAAAATTGTATACTCTCATTTCCCATATTTTAATGTCCACTATGTAACAATTTAAAAGGTGATTAAACTGTACTACTTAAATTGATGGTTAATTCACCTAAGTAATTTTGCATATTTTGAAAGTACTTTTAATTATAAGCATATTAATGTGCTTATTTATGTCCCGAACACAATAAATCTTTTGTAAGACCCCCTTTTTATTTGGCTCCGTTATCGGCTTCAATGCTGCCTCTGTCTCACAATTTCTTATACTTCTGTTTAACAGGCAGCTGTTGCAGTCAATAGGAACTGCACCATATGCCCTATGTAAGCTACTGCCAGCACCCTACCGTGCTGGTAACTTGAAGCTGACTCAGCCATGAAGTAGAACTGTGTGCTACGGTAAAGCAGATTCACTGTTTAATCTGAGCAAATAGCGTAGGGGACTTCACTTGCGCAGTTCTACTTCACGGCTGAGTCGCATGAGAGCGTGCTGGCAGTGTCTTATATAGGGTGTATGGTGCAGCTACTATTGGCTGCAACAGTTGCCTGTCAAACAGAAGTATAAGAAATTGTGAGACAGAGGCAGCATTAAAGCAGGTAACAGAGACGAATAAAAAGGCGGTCTTCCAAAGATTTATTGTGTTTGGGACATAAATAAGCACATTGATATGCTTTCAATTAAAAGTACTTTAAAAATATGCAAAATTAGTTAGGTGAATTTACCATCACTTTAAACTTAGATAGTATCAGCTGACTGGTTTGCCTTTATCACTTTTTTTGGAACTGTTGAATACTTTAAACAGCAATATCTAGCTAAAATGTATGCATAAATTATTAATTTGCTAAATAGTTTAAATTAGACATCTAAAATGTGTGATTCGACATCTGAATTTCTTTCATGTAATTGGCAAGAGTCCATGAGCTAGTGACTTATGGCAAAGTTTCCCAAACCTCAAAATGCCTATAAATATACCCCTCACCACACCCACAATTCAGTTTTACAAACTTTGCCTCCCTATGGAGGTGGTGAAGTAAGTTTGTGCTTGATTTTTCTTCTATGATAAGCGCTTCTCAGCATTTTGAAGCTACAGTGTTAGTCAGAGGGATGTGAAGAGAGTATCGCCTATTGATTTTATGGTTTCCCTCACGGGAAATCTTTTCAAGGGTTCTCTGTTATCGGTCGTAGGGATTCATCTCCTACCTCCCTTTTCAGATCAACAATATACTCTTATATACCATTACCTCTGCTGATACTTTTTCAGTACTGGTTTGGCTATCTGCTATATGTAGATGGGTGTCTTTCAGTAAGTATGTATCATTATTTAAGACACTCTAAGCTATGGTTTGGCGCTTTATGTATTAATATAAAGTTTTAAATATATGTATTTCTCCAACATAGGTGTGTCCGGTCCACGGCGTCATCCTTACTTGTGGGATATTCTCCTCCCCAACAGGAAATGGCAAAGAGCCCAGCAAAGCTGGTCACATGATCCCTCCTAGGCTCCGCCTACCCCAGTCATTCTCTTTGCCGTTGTACAGGCAACATCTCCACGGAGATGGCTTAGAGTTTTTTAGTGTTTAACTGTAGTTTTTATTATTCAATCAAGAGTTTGTTATTTTGAAATAGTGCTGGTATGTACTATTTACTCAGAAACAGAAAAGAGATGAAGATTTCTGTTTGTATGAGGAAAATGATTTTAGCAACCGTAACTAAAATCCATGGCTGTTCCACACAGGACTGTTGAGAGCTATTAACTTCAGTTGGGGGAACAGTATGCAGTCTCTTGCTGCTTGAGGTATGACACATTCTAACAAGACGATGTAATGCTGGAAGCTGTCATTTTCCCTATGGGATCCGGTAAGCCATGTTTATTACGATCATAAATAAGGGCTTCACAAGGGCTTATTAAGACTGTAGACTTTTCTGGGCTAAATCGATTCATTATTAACACATATTTAGCCTTGAGGAATCATTTTATCTGGGTATTTTGATATAAGAATATCGGCAGGCACTGTATTAGACACCTTATTCCTTACGGGCTTTCCCAAAGCATAAGCAGAGCCTCATTTTCGCGCCGGTGTGGCGCACTTGTTTTTGAGAGGCATGGCATGCAGTCGCATGTGTGAGGAGCTCTGATACTTAGAAAAGACTTTCTGAAGGCGTCATTTGGTATCGTATTCCCCTTTGGGCTTGGTTGGGTCTCAGCAAAGCAGATACCAGGGACTGTAAAGGGGTTAAAGTTTAAAACGGCTCCGGTTCCGTTATTTTAAGGGTTAAAGCTTCCAAATTTGGTGTGCAATACTTTTAAGGCTTTAAGACACTGTGGTGAAAATTTGGTGAATTTTGCACAATTCCTTCATGTTTTTTCGCAATTGCAGTAATAAAGTGTGTTCAGTTTAAAATTTAAAGTGACAGTAACGGTTTTATTTTCAAACGTTTTTGTACTTTGTTATCAAGTTTATGCCTGTTTAACATGTCTGAACTACCAGATAGACTGTGTTCTGAATGTGGGGAAGCCAGAATTCCTATTCATTTAAATAAATGTGATTTATGTGATAATGACAATGATGCCCAAGATGATTCCTCAAGTGAGGGGAGTAAGCATGGTACTGCATCATTCCCTCCTTCGTCTACACGAGTCTTGCCCACTCAGGAGGCCCCTAGTACATCTAGCGCGCCAATACTCCTTACTATGCAACAATTAACGGCTGTAATGGATAATTCTGTCAAAAACATTTTAGCCCAAATGAACACTTGTCAGCGTAAGCGCGGCTGCTCTGTTTTAGATACTGAAGAGCATGGCAACGCTGATACTAATATCTCTGTAGGGCCCCTAACCCAGTCTGATGGGGCCAGGGAGGTTTTGTCTGAGGGAGAAATTACTGATTCAGGGAACATTTCTCAACAGGCTGAACCTGATGTGATTGCATTTAAATTTAAGTTGGAACATCTCCGCATTCTGCTTAAGGAGGTATTATCCACTCTGGATGATTGTGACAAGTTGGTCATCCCAGAGAAACTATGTAAAATGGACAAGTTCCTAGAGGTGCCGGGGCTCCCAGAAGCTTTTCCTATACCCAAGCGGGTGGCGGACATTGTTAATAAAGAATGGGAAAGGCCCGGTATTCCTTTCGTCCCTCCCCCCATATTTAAAAAATTGTTTCCTTTGGTCGACCCCAGAAAGGACTTATGGCAGACAGTCCCCAAGGTCGAGGGAGCGGTTTCCACTTTAAACAAACGCACCACTATACCCATAGAGGATAGTTGTGCTTTCAAAGAGATTATCTCTGATATCACTGGGGGTAAGGGCCACGCCCTTCCTCAGGATCGGCCTTTCAAGGCAAAAAATAAACCTAATTTTCGTCCCTTTCGTAGAAACGGACCAGCCCGAGGTGCTACGTCCTCTAAGCAAGAGGGTAATACTTCTCAAGCCAAGCCAGCTTGGAGACCAATGCAAGGCTGGAACAAGGGAAAGCAGGCCAAGAAACCTGCCACTGCTACCAAGACTGCATGAAATGTTGGCCCCCGATCCGGGACCGGATCTGGTGGGGGGCAGACTCTCTCTCTTCGCTCAGGCTTGGGCAAGAGATGTTCTGGATCCTTGGGCGCTAGAAATAGTCTCCCAAGGTTATCTTCTGGAATTCAAGGGACTTCCCCCAAGGGGGAGGTTCCACAGGTCTCAGTTGTCTTCAGACCACATAAAAAGACAGGCATTCTTACATTGTGTAGAAGACCTGTTAAAAATGGGAGTGATTCATCCTGTTCCATTAAGAGAACAAGGGATGGGGTTCTACTCCAATCTGTTCATAGTTCCCAAAAAAGAGGGAACGTTCAGACCAATCTTAGATCTCAAGATCTTAAACAAGTTTCTCAAGGTTCCATCGTTCAAGATGGAAACCATTCGAACTATTCTTCCTTCCATCCAGGAAGGTCAATTCATGACCACGGTGGATTTAAAGGATGCGTATCTACATATTCCTATCCACAAGGAACATCATCGGTTCCTAAGGTTCGCATTCCTGGACAAGCATTACCAGTTCGTGGCGCTTCCTTTCGGATTAGCCACTGCTCCAAGGATTTTCACAAAGGTACTAGGGTCCCTTCTAGCTGTGCTAAGACCAAGGGGCATTGCTGTAGTACCTTACTTGGACGACATTCTGATTCAAGCGTCGTCCCTTCCTCAAGCAAAGGCTCACACGGACATCGTCCTGGCCTTTCTCAGATCTCACGGATGGAAAGTGAACGTGGAAAAGAGTTCTCTATCTCCGTCAACAAGGGTTCCCTTCTTGGGAACAATAATAGACTCCTTAGAAATGAGGATATTTCTGACAGAGGCCAGAAAAACAAAGCTTCTAGACTCTTGTCGGATACTTCATTCCGTTCCTCTTCCTTCCATAGCTCAGTGCATGGAAGTGATCGGGTTGATGGTAGCGGCTATGGACATAGTTCCTTTTGCGCGCATTCATCTAAGACCATTACAACTGTGCATGCTCAGTCAGTGGAATGGGGATTATACAGACTTGTCTCCGAAGATACAAGTAAATCAGAGGACCAGAGACTCACTCCGTTGGTGGCTGTCCCTGGACAACCTGTCACAAGGGATGACATTCCGCAGACCAGAGTGGGTCATTGTCACGACCGACGCCAGTCTGATGGGCTGGGGCGCGGTCTGGGGATCCCTGACAGCTCAGGGTCTTTGGTCTCGGGAAGAATCTCTTCTACCGATAAACATTCTGGAACTGAGAGCGATATTCAATGCTCTCAAGGCTTGGCCTCAGCTAGCGAGGGCCAAGTTCATACGGTTTCAATCAGACAACATGACAACTGTTGCGTACATCAACCATCAGGGGGGAACAAGGAGTTCCCTAGCGATGGAAGAAGTGACCAAAATCATTCTATGGGCGGAGTCTCACTCCTGCCACCTGTCCGCTATCCACATCCCAGGAGTGGAAAATTGGGAAGCGGATTTTCTGAGTCGTCAGACATTGCATCCGGGGGAGTGGGAACTCCATCCGGAAATCTTTGCCCAAGTCACTCAGCTGTGGGGCATTCCAGACATGGATCTGATGGCCTCTCGTCAGAACTTCAAAGTTCCTTGCTACGGGTCCAGATCCAGGGATCCCAAGGCGGCTCTAGTGGATGCACTAGTAGCACCTTGGACCTTCAAACTAGCTTATGTGTTCCCGCCGTTCCCTCTCATCCCCAGGCTGGTAGCCAGGATCAATCAGGAGAGGGCGTCGGTGATCTTGATAGCTCCTGCGTGGCCACGCAGGACTTGGTATGCAGATCTGGTGAATATGTCATCGGCTCCACCTTGGAAGCTACCTTTGAGACGAGACCTTCTTGTTCAGGGTCCGTTCGAACATCCGAACCTGGTTTCACTCCAGCTGACTGCTTGGAGATTGAACGCTTGATCTTATCGAAGCGAGGGTTCTCAGATTCTGTTATCGATACTCTTGTTCAGGCCAGAAAGCCTGTAACTAGAAAGATTTACCACAAAATTTGGAATAAATATATCTGTTGGTGTGAATCTAAAGGATTCCCTTGGGACAAGGTTAAGATTCCTAAGATTCTATCCTTCCTTCAAGAAGGATTGGAAAAAGGATTATCTGCAAGTTCCCTGAAGGGACAGATTTCTGCCTTGTCTGTGTTACTTCACAAAAAGCTGGCAGCTGTGCCAGATGTTCAAGCCTTTGTTCAGGCTCTGGTTAGAATTAAGCCTGTTTACAAACCTTTGACTCCTCCTTGGAGTCTCAATTTAGTTCTTTCAGTTCTTCAGGGGGTTCCGTTTGAACCCTTACATTCCGTTGATATTAAGTTATTATCTTGGAAAGTTTTGTTTTTAGTTGCAATTTCTTCTGCTAGAAGAGTTTCAGAATTATCTGCTCTGCAGTGTTCTCCTCCTTATCTGGTGTTCCATGCAGATAAGGTGGTTTTACGTACTAAACCTGGTTTTCTTCCAAAAGTTGTTTCTAACAAAAACATTAACCAGGAGATTATCGTACCTTCTCTGTGTCCGAAACCAGTTTCAAAGAAGGAACGTTTGTTGCACAATTTGGATGTTGTTCGCGCTCTAAAATTCTATTTAGATGCTACAAAGGATTTTAGACAAACATCTTCCTTGTTTGTTGTTTATTCTGGTAAAAGGAGAGGTCAAAAAGCAACTTCTACCTCTCTCTCTTTTTGGATTAAAAGCATCATCAGATTGGCTTACGAGACTGCCGGACGGCAGCCTCCCGAAAGAATCACAGCTCATTCCACTAGGGCTGTGGCTTCCACATGGGCCTTCAAGAACGAGGCTTCTGTTGATCAGATATGTAGGGCAGCGACTTGGTCTTCACTGCACACTTTTACCAAATTTTACAAGTTTGATACTTTTGCTTCTTCTGAGGCTATTTTTGGGAGAAAGGTTTTGCAAGCCGTGGTGCCTTCCATTTAGGTGACCTGATTTGCTCCCTCCCTTCATCCGTGTCCTAAAGCTTTGGTATTGGTTCCCACAAGTAAGGATGGCGCCGTGGACCGGACACACCTATGTTGGAGAAAACAGAATTTATGTTTACCTGATAAATTACTTTCTCCAACGGTGTGTCCGGTCCACGGCCCGCCCTGGTTTTTTTAATCAGGTCTGATAATTTATTTTCTTTAACTACAGTCACCACGGTACCATATGGTTTCTCCTATGCAAATATTCCTCCTTAACGTCGGTCGAATGACTGGGGTAGGCGGAGCCTAGGAGGGATCATGTGACCAGCTTTGCTGGGCTCTTTGCCATTTCCTGTTGGGGAGGAGAATATCCCACAAGTAAGGATGACGCCGTGGACCGGACACACCGTTGGAGAAAGTAATTTATCAGGTAAACATAAATTCTGTTTTTACTTATATTTGCCATGAGTCAGGTCTATGTACATTTCCTTTTGCAGACTGTCAGTTTCAGTTTGGTAAGCATGTTTTAGGAAGTTATTTCTCTTACCTGGGGTATAGTCCTTTTTTTCAAATTGACTGTTTTTCCTAAAATTTTGCGGGCAAAATTAGGCTTGCGAGGTCACAAAATGCTGTTATTTATTGTGTCATTTTTGTGCGAAGGTATGTCTTTGATGACGCACATTCGTCATTTCCGGCGTCTTAGTTTACGCCAGGTTTCCTTGCACGAGGTTGCGTCTGTTATAACACAAGTTGCGTCATTTCCGTATGTTGTTGTCGCCCAAAAAAAAATCCACTTCCTTTTACGTCGTGCGTCATACTTGGCACCAATTTTTTTTTGCTTATTTCTAACCCCACTTCCTATATGCCTCTTGCCTTCTATATGCTCAGAGAGCTATGCTGTTTGCATTTTTTCCCATTCCTGAAACTGCCATGTAATGAAATTGTAAATTTTACTTTAATATTGTTTTTTTCTTTTACATTTTGCAAGATGTCTCAATCTGATCCTGTCTCAGAAGCAACTGTTGGAACTCTGCTGCCTGATCACAGTTCTACCAAAGCTAAGTGTATCTGTTGTAAGTTAGCTGAGATTATATCTCCAGCTGTTGTATGTAACAGTTGTCATGATAAGCTTTTGCACGCAGAAAACGTTTCCATCAGTACTAGTACAGTATCTGTTGTTCCTTCAACATCTTATGTACATGATATCCCTGTTGATATGAAAAATTATATTGCTGATGCGATACAGAAGGCTTTGTCTGCTATTCCGCCTTCTAATAAACGTAAAAGGTCTTTTAAAACTTCTCATAAAATTGATGAAATTTCTAATGACCGACAACATCCTCCTCTGATGAGGATCTCTCTGATTCAGAAGATCCTACCTTAGACATTGACACTGACAAATCTACTTATCTTTTCAAGATTGAGTATATTCGTTCCTTGTTAAAAGAAGTGTTGGTTACTTTGGATATTGAGGAGTCTAGTCCTCTTGATATCAAAACTAGTAAACTTTTAAATTCTGTTTATAACTCTCATGTGGTTACTCCTGAGGTTTTTCCAGTTCCTGATGCTATTTCTGATGTGATTGCTAAGGAATGGATTAAGCCTTGTACTTCTTTCATTCCTTCTTCTAGGTTTAAAAGGTTGTACTCTTTGCCAGCGGCTAGATTAGAGTTTTGGGAAAAGTCCCCAAAGTTGATGGGGCTATTTCTACTCTTGCCAAATGTACAACTATTCCTATGGAAGACAGTACTACTTTTAAAGATCCTTTAGCTAGGAAACTTGAATCTTATATATGGAAAGCTTTTTTATATTCTGGCTATCTTCTCAGGCCTGCTATTTCTATGGCTGATGTTGCGGCTGCATCAACCTTTTGGTTAGATAGCTTAGCGCAACAGGAAACAGATCCTGATTTGTCTAGCATTGTTTGTTTGCTTCAACATGCTAATCATTTTATCTGTGATGTTATTTTTGATATCATCAAAATTGATGTTAAATCTATGTTATTAGCTATTTTAGCTAGAAGAGCTCTTTGGCTCAAATCTTGGAATGCTGACATGGTATCTAAGACTAGATTACTATCTCTTTTTTTTTTTTTCCAAGGTAACAATTTATTTGGTTCTCACTTGGGTTCAATTATTACAACTATCACTGGGGGGAAGAGAGTTTTTTTGCTTCAGGATAAAAGATCTAAGGGTAAATCTAAACCTTCTAATCGTTTTCGTTCTTTTCAACAGAATAAGGAACAGAAAACCAATCCTTAAGACTCTGGTTCCATTTGGAAACCTTCAAGTTGGAATAAATCCAAGCCTTTTAAGAAACCAAAGCCAGCCCCCAAGTCTGCATGAAGGTGCGACCCTCAATCCAGTTCAGCTGGTGGGGGGCAGATTGAAATTATTCCAAGACATTTGGGCAGATTATGTTAAAAATCAGTGGATTCAGAGTATTGTCTCTCAAGGCTATCGAATAGGATTCAGAGTAAGACCTCCAGTGGGAAGATTCTTTCTCTCTCACGTGCCAGCAAATCTGGTGAAGGCTCAGGCTTTTCTGAAGTGTGTTTCAGATCTAGAGCTTTCAGGGATAATAATTCCAGTTCCGTTTCTGGAACAGGGTCTGGGATTTTATTCAAATCTATTCATTGTCCCAAAGAAAGAAAATTCATTCAGGCCAGTTCTGAATCTGAAGTGTTTGAATCGTTTTGGAAGAGTCCCAAATTTCAAGATGGTGACTATCAGGACTATTTTGCCTTTTGTTCAGCAAGTTCATTATATGTCCACAATAGACTTACAGGACGCTTATCTTCATATTCCGATTCATCCAGACCACTATTGGTTTCTGAGATTCTCTTTTCTAGACAAGCATTTCCAATTTGTCGCTCTTCCATTTGGCCTAGCAACAGCTCCAGTGATCTTTTCAAAGGTTCTTGGTGCCCTTCTATCTGTAATCAGAGAGCAGGGTATTGTGGTGTTTCCTTTTTTGGACGATATCTTGGTACTAGCTCAGTCTTTACATTTAGCTGAATCTCACACGAATCAACTAGTGTTGTTTATTCAAAAACATGGTTGGAGGATCAATTTACCAAATAGTCTCTTGATTCCTCAGACAAGGGTCACCTTTTTAGGTTTCCAGATAGTTTGTGTCCATGACTCTGTCTTTAACAGACAAGAGATGAATGAAATTAGTTTTAGCTTGTCGAAACCTTCAGTCTCAATCATTCCTTTCAGTGGCTATGTGCATGGAAGTTTTAGGTCTCATGACTGCAGCATCGGACACAATCCCCTTTGCTCGTTTTCATATGAGACCTCTACAGCTTTGTATGCTGAATCAGTGGTGCAGGGATTATACTCTATCACAAATTATATATTTAAATCCCAACATTCAACTCTCTCTGACTTGGTGGTTAGACCATCATCGTATAGTTCAAGGGGCTTCTCCTGTTCGTCCTACCTGGACTGTGATCACAACAGATGCAAGTCTTTCAGGTTGGGGAGCTGAAGGGGTTTGGAAACCTCAAGAGGCGAGGTTTCCAATCAATATTTTAGAGCTCCGTGCTATTTTCAGGGCTCATCAGGTTTGGCCCTGTTAAAGAAAGAACCATTCATTTGTTTTCAGACGGACAATATCACAACTGTCAATCATCAGGGTGGGTCTCACAGTCCCCTAGCTATGAAAGAAGTATCTTGGATACTTTCTTGGGCAGAATCCTCTTGTCTAATTTCTGCGGTGCATATCCCAGGTGTAGACAATTTTGGGTTGCGGATTATCTCAGTCATCAGACCTTACATCCTGGGGAGTGGTCTCTCCATCCAGATGTATTTTGTCAGATTGTACAGATGTGGGGTCTTCCAGAAATAGATCTGATGGCTTCTCATCTAAACAAGAAACTTCCCAGGTACCTATCCAGGTCCAGGGATCCTCAGGCGGAGATTGTGGATGCTTTAGAGGTTCCTTGGTTTTACCAATTTGCTTATATCTTTCTGCCTCTAGTTCTTCCAAGAGTGATCTCCAAGATCAATATGGAACAATCGTATGGGTTTCTCATAGCACCAGCGTGGCCTCACAGGTTTTGGTATGCGGATCTTGTCCAGATGTCCAGTTGTTAGCCTTGGACACTTCCTTTAAAAACAGACCTTCTGTCTCAAGGGACGTTTTTCCATAAGGATCTCAAATCGTTAAATTTGAAGGTATGGAAATTGAACGCTTTGTGCTTAGTCACAGAGGTTTCTCTGACTCAGTCATTAATACTATGCTACAGGCTCGTAACTGTTTCAAGGAAGATTTATTATTGAGTTTGGAAGACCTATATTTCATGGTGTTCTCATAAATTCTCCTGGCATTCTTTTAGAATTCTTAGAATTTTACCGTTTCTTCAGGATGGTTTGGATAAAGGTTTGTCTGCAAGTACATTGAAGGGACAAATCTCTGCTCTTTCTGTTTTATTTCATAGAAAGATTGCTAAACTTCCTGATTC
This sequence comes from Bombina bombina, assembly GCF_027579735.1. NCBI lineage: Eukaryota > Metazoa > Chordata > Amphibia > Anura > Bombinatoridae > Bombina > Bombina bombina. The sequence goes on along the minus strand of NC_069502.1, from coordinate 610,692,584 downwards.
ACTGTTTTGTTCAGGCTTTGGTTCGTATCAAGCCTGTTATTAAATCAATCTCTCCTCCTTGGAGTCTTAATTTGGTTTGAAGATTTTGCAGGCTCCTCATTTTGAGCCTATGCATTCTCTGGATATTTAGCTACTTTCTTGGAAAGTGTTGTTTCTTTTGGCTATCTCTTCAGCTAGAAGAGTTTGAGAATTGTCTGCTTTCTTGCTAGTCGCCTTTTTTCTAAATTTTCATCAGGATAAGGCTGTTTTGCGGACTTCGTTTAAATTTCTTCCTACGGTTGTGAAATCTAACAACATTAGTAGGGAAATTGTTGTTCCTTCCTTGTTTCCTAATCCCAAGAATACCCTTGAAAGGTCTTTACATTCTTTGGATGTTGTAAGAGCTTTGAAATATTATGTTGAAGCTACTAAAGATTTCAGGAAGACTTCTAGTCTATTGTTGTCTTCTCTGTTTCTAGAAAAGGTCAGAAAGCTTCTGCCATTTCTTTAGCAACTTGATTAAAGTAAAAAGAGGAGAATGTTCCAAATCCCTTAGCAAAACTTCGTGAGGCTGAAATAATCTTTATTAGAATAGTCCAAGTTTATGACTACGGTCTGTTGACTGAAACCGGTCAAACTTTGTATCACTTTGTTTTTACCCTTGGTGTCTAGCTGTATACCTATGGACTATTCTAATAAAGATTATTTCTCCAACATAGGTGTGTCCGGTCCACGGCGTCATCCTTACTTGTGGGATATTCTCTTCCCCAACAGGAAATGGCAAAGAGCCCAGCAAAGCTGGTCACATGATCCCTCCTAGGCTCCGCCTTCCCCAGTCATTCTCTTTGCCGTTGTACAGGCAACATCTCCACGGAGATGGCTTAGAGTTTTTTAGTGTTTAACTGTAGTTTTTATTATTCAATCAAGAGTTTGTTATTTTAAAATAGTGCTGGTATGTACTATTTACTCTGAAACAGAAAAGAGATGAAGATTTCTGTTTGTAAGAGGAAAATGATTTTAGCAACCGTTACTAAAATCGATGGCTGTCTCCACACAGGACTGTTGAGAGGAATTAACTTCAGTTGGGGGAACAGTGAGCAGACTTTTGCTGCTTGAGGTATGACACATTCTAACAAGACGATGTAATGCTGGAAGCTGTCATTTTCCCTATGGGATCCGGTAAGCCATTTTTATTACAGACAGAAAAAAAAAAAAGGGCTTCACAAGGGCTTTTTAAGACTGTAGACATTTTCTGGGCTAAATCGATTTATATATAAACATATTTTATACTCCATAGCCTTGAGGAATTATTTTAATCTTGGGAATTTTGTAAAATAACCGGCAGGCACTGTATTGGACACCTTATTCTCTAGGGGCTTTCCCTAATCATAGGCAGAGTCTCATTTTCGCGCCTGTATTGCGCACTTGTTTTTGAAAAGCATGACATGCAGATGCATGTGTGAGGAGCTCTGATACATAGAAAAGACTCTGAAGGCGTCATTTGGTATCGTATTCCCCTTTGGGCTTGGTTGGGTCTCAGCAAAGCAGATACCAGGGACTGTAAAGGGGTTAAATATAAAAACGGCTCCGGTTCCGTTATTTTAAGGGTTAAAGCTTCCAAACTTGGTGTGCAATACTTTTAAGGCTTTAAGACACTGTGGTGAAATTTTGGTGAATTTTGAACAATTCCTTCATATTTTTTCGCAATTGCAGTAATAAAGTGTGTTCAGTTTAAAATTTAAAGTGACAGTAACGGTTTTATTTTAAAACGTTTTTTGTACTTTGTTATCAAGTTTATGCCTGTTTAACATGTCTGAACTACCAGATAGACTGTGTTCTGAATGTGGGGAAGCCAAGGTTCCTTCTCATTTAAATAGATGTGATTTATGTGACACAAAATTTAGAGAAAATGATGCCCAAGATGATTCCTCAAGTGAGGGGAGTAAGCATGGTACTGCATCATCCCCTCCTTCGTCTACACCAGTCTTGCCCACACAGGAGGCCCCTAGTACATCTAGCGCGCCAATACTCCTTACTATGCAACAATTAACGGCTGTAATGGATAATTCTATCAAAAACATTTTAGCCAAAATGCCCACTTATCAGCGAAAGCGCGACTGCTCTGTTTTAGAAAATACTGAAGAGCATGAGGACGCTGATGATATTGTTTCTGAAGTGCCCCTACACCAGTCTGAGGGGGCCAGGGAGGTTTTGTCTGAGGGAGAAATTTCAGATTCAGGGAAAATTTCTCAACAAGCTGAACCTGATGTGATTACATTTAAATTTAAGTTGGAACATCTCCGCGCTCTGCTTAAGGAGGTGTTATCCACTCTGGATGATTGTGAGAACTTGGTCATTCCAGAGAAACTATGTAAAATGGACAAGTTCCTAGAGGTCCCGGGGCCCCCCGAAGCTTTTCCTATACCCAAGCGGGTGGCGGACATTGTAAATAAAGAATGGGAAAGGCCCGGTATACCTTTCGTCCCTCCCCCCATATTTAAAAAATTGTTTCCTATGGTCGACCCCAGAAAGGACTTATGGCAGACAGTCCCCAAGGTCGAGGGGGCGGTTTCTACTCTAAACAAACGCACCACTATACCCATAGAAGATAGTTGTGCTTTCAAAGATCCTATGGATAAAAAATTAGAAGGTTTGCTTAAAAGATGTTTGTTCAGCAAGGTTACCTTCTACAACCAATTTCATGCATTGTCCCTGTCACTACAGCCGCGTGCTTCTGGTTCGATGAGCTAGAAAAGGCGATCATTAATAATTCTTCTTCTTATGAGGAGATTATGGACAGAATTCGTGCTCTCAAATTGGCTAATTCTTTCACCCTAGACGCCACTTTGCAATTGGCTAGGTTAGCGGCGAAAAATTCTGGGTTTGCTATTGTGGCGCGCAGAGCGCTTTGGTTAAAATCTTGGTCAGCGGATGCGTCTTCCAAGAACAAATTGCTTAACATTCCTTTCAAGGGGAAAACGCTGCTTGGCCCTGACTTGAAAGAGATTATCTCTGATATCACTGGGGGCAAGGGCCACGCCCTTCCTCAGGATAGGTCTTTCAAGGCCAAAAATAAACCTAATTTTCGTCCCTTTCGCAGAAACGGACCAGCCCCAAGTGCTACGTCCTCTAAGCAGGAGGGTAACACTTCTCAAGCCAAACCAGCCTGGAGACCAATGCAAGGCTGGAACAAAGGAAAGCAGGCCAAGAAACCTGCCACTGCTACCAAGACAGCATGAGATGTTGGCCCCCGATCCGGGACCGGATCTGGTGGGGGGCAGACTCTCTCTCTTCGCTCAGGCTTGGGCAAGAGATGTTCAGGATCCTTGGGCGCTAGAAATAGTCTCCCAAGGTTATCTTCTGGAATTCAAGAGGCTTCCCCCAAGGGGGAGGTTCCACAGGTCTCAATTGTCTTCAGACCACATAAAAAAACAGGCATTCTTGCATTGTGTAGAAGACCTGTTAAGAATGGGAGTGATTCATCCTGTTCCATTAGGAGAACAAGGGATGGGGTTCTACTCCAATCTGTTCGTAGTTCCCAAAAAAGAGGGAACGTTCAGACCAATCTTAGATCTCAAGATCCTAAACAAGTTTCTCAAGGTTCCATCGTTCAAAATGGAAACCATTCGAACAATTCTTCCTTCCATCCAGGAAGGTCAATTCATGACCACGGTGGATTTAAAGGATGCGTATCTACATATTCCTATCCACAAGGAACATCATCGGTTCCTAAGGTTCGCATTCCTGGACAAGCATTACCAGTTTGTGGCACTTCCGTTCGGATTAGCCACTGCTCCAAGGATTTTCACAAAGGTACTAGGGTCCCTTCTAGCGGTGCTAAGACCAAGGGGCATTGCAGTAGTACCTTACTTGGACGACATTCTGATTCAAGCGTCGTCCCTTCCTCAAGCAAAGGCTCACACGGACATTGTCCTGGCCTTTCTCAGATCTCACGGATGGAAAGTGAACGTAGAAAAGAGTTCTCTATCTCCGTCAACAAGGGTTCGCTTCTTGGGAACAATAATAGACTCCTTAGAAATGAGGATTTTTCTGACAGAGGCCAGAAAAACAAAACTTCTGAACTCTTGTCAAATACTTCATTCTGTTCCTCTTCCTTCCATAGCGCAGTGCATGGAAGTAATAGGTTTGATGGTAGCGGCAATGGACATAGTTCTTTTTGCGCGCATTCATCTAAGACCATTACAACTGTGCATGCTCAGTCAGTGGAATGGGGACTATACAGACTTGTCTCCGACGATACAAGTAAATCAGAGGACCAGAGATTCACTCCGTTGGTGGCTGTCCCTGGACAACCTGTCACAGGGGATGAGCTTCCGCAGACCAGAGTGGGTCATTGTCACGACCGACGCCAGTCTGGTGGGCTGGGGCGCGGTCTGGGGACCCCTGAAAGCTCAGGGTCTTTGGTCTCGGGAAGAATCTCTTCTACCGATAAATATTCTGGAACTGAGAGCGATATTCAATGCTCTCAAGGCTTGGCCTCAGCTAGTAAAGGCCAAGTTCATACGGTTTCAATCAGACAACATGACAACTGTTGCGTACATCAACCATCAGGGGGGAACAAGGAGTTCCCTGGCGATGGAAGAAGTGACCAAAATCATTCAATGGGCGGAGACTCACTCCTGCCATTTGTCTGCAATCCACATCCCAGGAGTGGAAAATTGGGAAGCGGATTTTCTGAGTCGTCAGACTTTTCATCCGGGGGAGTGGGAACTCCATCCGGAAATCTTTGCCCAAATTACTCAACTGTGGGGCATTCCAGACATGGATCTGATGGCCTCTCGTCAGAACTTCAAGGTTCCTTGCTACGGGTCCAGATCCAGGGATCCCAAGGCGACTCTAGTAGATGTACTAGTAGCACCTTGGACCTTCAAACTAGCTTATGTATTCCCGCCGTTTCCTCTCATCCCCAGGCTGGTAGCCAGGATCAATCAGGAGAGGGCATCGGTGATCTTGATAGCTCCTGCGTGGCCACGCAGGACTTGGTATGCAGACCTGGTGAATATGTCATCGGCTCCACCATGGAAGCTACCTTTGAGACGAGACCTTCTTGTTCAAGGTCCGTTCGAACATCCAAATCTGGTCTCACTCCAACTGACTGCTTGGAGATTGAACGCTTGATCTTATCAAAGCGAGGGTTCTCAGATTCTGTCATTGATACTCTTGTTCAGGCCAGAAAGCCTGTAACTAGAAAAATCTACCACAAAATATGGAAAAAATATATCTGTTGGTGTGAATCTAAAGGATTCCCTTGGGACAAGGTAAAAATTCCTAAGATTCTATCCTTTCTTCAAGAAGGTTTGGAGAAAGGATTATCTGCAAGTTCCTTGAAGGGACAGATCTCTGCCTTGTCTGTGTTACTTCACAAAAAGCTGGCAGCTGTGCCAGATGTTCAAGCCTTTGTTCAGGCTCTGGTTAGAATCAAGCCTGTTTACAAACCTTTGACTGCTCCTTGGAGTCTCAATTTAGTTCTTTCAGTTCTTCAGGGGGTTCCGTTTGAACCCTTACATTCCGTTGATATTAAGTTATTATCTTGGAAAGTTTTGTTTTTGGTTGCAATTTCTTCTGCTAGAAGAGTTTCAGAATTATCTGCTCTGCAGTGTTCTCCTCCTTATCTGGTGTTCCATGCAGATAAGGTGGTTTTACGTACTAAACCTGGTTTTCTTCCGAAAGTTGTTTCTAACAAAAAACATTAACCAGGAGATAGTCGTGCCTTCTTTGTGTCCGAATCCAGTTTCAAAGAAGGAACGTTTGTTGCACAATTTGGATGTTGTTCGTGCTCTAAAATTCTATTTAGATGCTACAAAGGATTTTAGACAAACATCTTCCTTGTTTGTTGTTTATTCTGGTAAAAGGAGAGGTCAAAAAGCAACTTCTACCTCTCTCTCTTTTTGGATTAAAAGCATCATCAGATTGGCTTACGAGACTGCCGGACGGCAGCCTCCTGACAGAATCACAGCTCATTCCACTAGGGCTGTGGCTTCCACATGGGCCTTCAAGAACGAGGCTTCTGTTGATCAGATATGTAAGGCAGCGACTTGGTCTTCACTGCACACTTTTACTAAATTTTACAAGTTTGATACTTTTGCTTCTTCTGAGGCTATTTTTGGGAGAAAGGTTTTGCAAGCCGTGGTGCCTTCCATCTAGGTGACCTGATTTGCTCCCTCCCTTCATCCGTGTCCTAAAGCTTTGGTATTGGTTCCCACAAGTAAGGATGACGCCGTGGACCGGACACACCTATGTTGGAGAAAACAGAATTTATGTTTACCTGATAAATTACTTTCTCCAACGGTGTGTCCGGTCCACGGCCCGCCCTGGTTTTTTAATCAGGTCTGATAATTTATTTTCTTTAACTACAGTCACCACAGTATCATATGATTTCTCCTATGCAAATATTCCTCCTTTACGTCGGTCGAATGACTGGGGAAGGCGGAGCCTAGGAGGGATCATGTGACCAGCTTTGCTGGGCTCTTTGCCATTTCCTGTTGGGGAAGAGAATCCCACAAGTAAGGATGACGCCGTGGACCGGACACACCGTTGGAGAAAGTAATTTATCAGGTAAACATAAATTCTGTTTTCTTTTAATCTACCTGAGTGTCAGCCTCACAAAGTTTTGCTAAGGGATTTGGAACATTCTCCTCTTTTTACTATTTACGTTGTGGATTTCTGGGACCCCACTCTTTTGCACAAGGGTTCCTGTACTCTCTGCAGGTAGCTGACAAGGGAGCTGCTGAAACCGGATGCTGGAAGGAGGGGCTTAGGGGCTGAATTGTGTGTGTGCAGTAAGGAGGATCTTGAAGACGCTGGGATTGCAAGCTGCAGCAGCCACAAGGAACTAAGGCTGTATTAACACGCTGAACTGTGAGTGCTGCTTGAACTGTATTCTGTGACAACGTTTGCTTGCGCTATTGGTGTCTATATTGTTAGCCTTAGGAGGTGTTGGAGATTGTACACATTTTATTGCTGCCTGGTCAGCGTTGTGTTTTGTTCCTCCCCTAAGGTATTGTGGCTACTAATTTCCACACATGCACCATAGCAGCCTATATGCTTCATCTATAATCATCTGTACAGACAGCACATCATACAACTTGGACAAGGGATTGAGCTCATAACTATCACTAGTAAACGTGTTGTATCCAGGGTAAACCATTAACCCCACACGCTTTTTTACTACTTATATGTGAACTTTGGTTTCTCTTCCCTTTGTTTATATTTGAATGTCATTGGTACAATCTGCTCCTCACACACATACTATTACTTGGGAATAATACTAGCCCCCACGACAGCCCCTCTGCTGATTATCTTTAGTCCACTACTCTATTTACACCTTTTGTGCAGACTCCGGTATATTTTGTTCTAAGTTTTATAAACTTGATTAAAGCTTTTGATTCATAAAGCTTATTTGGAGGCAGGACAGTCCCTGCCTCAGAGGATCACAGCTTATTCTACTAGATCAGTCTCCACTTCTTGGGCTTTTAAGATAGAAGCTTCAGTTGATCAGATTTGCAAAGCATCAACTTGGTTTTCTTAACATACATTTACTAAATTTTACCATTTTGATGTATTTGCTTCTTCTGAAGCAGTTTCTGGTAGAAAAGTTCTTCAGGCAGCTGTTTCAATTTAATTCTTCTGCTTATGTTTTAAGTTTTTTTCTTTAAATTTATGAGAAACTTATTTTTTGTGGATTTCATTTTTTCAGAGGACAATGGCTGTTTTTATTTTATCCCTCCCTTTCTAGTGACTCTTCTGTGGACTTCCACATCTTGGGTATTTCTATCCCATACGTCACTAGCTCATGGACTCTTGTCAATTACATGAAGAAAAACATCATTTATGTAAGAACTTTATTAATTTCTTTCATATTGGCAAGAGTCCATGAGACCCACCCTTTTGTTGGTGGTTATGATTTTTTGTATAAAAGCACAATTATATTTCCAGTTCCTCTTTTTTGTATGCCTTATTACTCCTTTTTCTATCACCTCACTACTTGGCTATTCGTTAAACTGAATTGAGAGTGTGGTTAGGGGTGTATTTATAGGCATTTTGAGGTTTGGGAAACTTTTCCCCTCCTGGTAGGATTCTATATCCAATATGTCACTAGCTCATGGACTCTTGCCAATATGAAAGAAATGAATTTATCAGGTAAGTTCTTACATAAATTATGTTTTTCTTCAGCCAGTGTAAATTATTGTGTTTTCCTGTGTCTGGGAAATAGTTAAACAGTTGTCATATTGCCTCTGCTACAGGGTACAGAAAACATAAGATTCCATTTAAAAAGTGAACTACTTTTACAGTATATATCTCCTTTATTTCTGTATGTAATTCAGTAAAGGTATAATACTTGATAATCCCATGTCTCTGGTACCTTAACATTAACCCTTTCTCTGTGGTACACATTGTTATTATAGGAAATTAAAGTACATGCCAAGAGTTTAAAAAATACATATCAACTGCCTCCTTCCCCTATAAATACATTCAAGTCAGTGGGATCCAGGTCACTAATTCTGCTCCCTTGATGGCAAAATATGCAGTCCCTGATACATATGTTTTTCAAATGGACTTTAGACACTGGCCAAATTTTGTGTTCATAACCTATGTGTATTGATACTCAACAGCATGTACTAGTGCATGAGCAGCCAGCTACTATGCACATGAACGGGAAGAGGGTAGGTAATGTTAATGTTAGGAGAAGGACAAAATCAATACAGGATGGATTCTCCAGCTGAACTAGACATTGCTGGGCCCTCTCTTTCTCCAACATAGGTGTGTCCGGTCCACGGCGTCATCCTTGTGGGATATTCTCTTCCCCAACAGGAAATGGCAAAGAGCCCAGCAAAGCTGGTCACATGATCCCTCCTAGGCTCCGCCTTCTCCAGTCATTCTCTTTGCCGTTGTACAGGCAACATCTCCACGGAGATGGCTTAGAGTTTTTTAGTGTTTAACTGTAGTTTTTATTATTCAATCAAGAGTTTGTTATTTTAAAATAGTGCTGGTATGTACTATTTACTCTGAAACAGAAAAGAGATGAAGATTTCTGTTTGTAAGAGGAAAATGATTTTAGCAACCGTTACTAAAATCGATGGCTGTTCCACACAGGACTGTTGAGAGGAATTAACTTCAGTTGGGGGAACAGTGAGCAGACTTTTGCTGCTTGAGGTATGACACATTCTAACAAGACGATGTAATGCTGGAAGCTGTCATTTTCCCTATGGGATCCGGTAAGCCATTTTTATTACAGAAAGAAATAAAGGGCTTTCTAAGACTGTAGACATTTTCTGGGCTAAATCGATTTATATTTTATACTCCATAGCCTTGAGGAATTATTTTAATCTTGGGAATTATGTAAAATAACCGGCAGGCACTGTATTGGACACCTTATTCTCTAGGGGCTTTCCCTAATCATAGGCAGAGTCTCATTTTCGCGCCAGTATTGCGCACTTGTTTTTGAGAAGCATGACATGCAGATGCATGTGTGAGGAGCTCTGATACATAGAAAAGACTTTCTGAAGGCGTCATTTGGTATCGTATTCCCCTTTGGGCTTGGTTGGGTCTCAGCAAAGCAGATACCAGGGACTGTAAAGGGGTTAAATATAAAAACGGCTCCGGTTCCGTTATTTTAAGGGTTAAAGCTTCCAAATTTGGTGTGCAAAACTTTTAAGGCTTTAAGACACTGTGGTGAAATTTTGGTGAATTTTGAACAATTCCTTCATACTTTTTCGCAATTGCAGTAATAAAGTGTGTTCAGTTTAAAATTTAAAGTGACAGTAACGATTCATTTTAAAACGTTTTTTGTACTTTGTTATCAAGTTTTTGCCTGTTTAACATGTCTGAACTACCAGATAGACTGTGTTCTGAATGTGGGGAAGCCAAGGTTCCTTCTCATTTAAATAGATGTGATTTATGTGACACAAAATTTAGAG